>NW_027202283.1:723373-755873 GCF_024711535.1 Dipodomys merriami | reverse complement strand
TGTTGTTGGAACCACAGGAACAGGCTGCCCCATTCCAATTCCCTCTGTACAGATGGAGATTTGAGGGCATTTATTTATTTATTTATTTATTTATTTATTTATTTATTTATTTATTTATTTATTTATTTATGCCTTAGCCTGGAACCATGATCCTCCCAATCTCAGCCTTTCATGTAGCTTGAGATGACAGGCATATGCCACTGTACCCAGCTCTGGGTTAAGGTAGGGTATCTTGAACTTTTTTGTCTAGTCCTCCTGTTCTTAGCCTCCAAGTAGCCAGGATTCCAGGCAGAAGCCACCACACCTACCTGGTGGTCTTGAAGTGTTTCCTCTAATATTTTCAAAGCTTCAGGTCAGACCAATTTTTGAGGAAGGGATGGGAAGAGACTGAATTCCCAGCCTGGGAACTGGGTCCTGGTTAAGGTAAATAAAAAGCAGTGCCAGGTGCCAGCAAGTCCTGAAGGGAAAGCAGTGGTCTGTGTCTTAAGTGTGGCATGGGTCTGTTCACCTGCAGACAGTTCTGAGCGGACAGCAACCCCACAGCCACTTTTGGAGAGGAACGATGGCTGTGGTCATCTTTCCAAAGTGTGGATTTGGATGAGCACATGGCAGCTGGCCTTGAACACAGCCAGTGTCTTTGTGTCTGCTCTGGGTGCTGAAGCAGTGTTCTTGAACTGCAGGACTATATGGGTGCATCAGGGAAGGATTGGCAGTGTAAGAAGAGGGTGGAACCAGGAGAGCATGTGTGACAGACTGTTTTTTTGCTTTGCTGGTTTGAACTCAGGATGTCTTGCTTGTTAGGCAGGTGCTCTGCCACTTGAGCCATGCTTCCAGCCCTTTTTTATTTGAGATTCTTTCTCAGATAGGGTCTCATGCTTTTTCCTGGGGAGCATTAGTACCCTTTTTCTTAATGGTAACTGGGATTAAAGGCATGTGCTACCAAGCTTGGCCCAGGAATTCCAACCCCCCCCCCCACACACACTTCTAATAGCAGATAACCACCTAGTTTTCCGGGACTAGGAGAAGTGTCTCATGCTGAGCTCCCACCCTTCCTTCCAACATGCCCTTGGCTTGATGAGAAGAGATGGTCAAGAGGGGCTTTGAGGTGGACCTTCTTTCTCCACTGCCCCTGTTCCGGTGGTCCTGGTTCTGCTTGTCACTGCCTCACTTGCTCCTCCCAGGTCGAGGGCATGGTGGGAGTCCAGGCTCCCGACTTCTGCCTCTGGAACCCCAGCAAAGTCCCCCTCTCCTTCCTCTCCCCTGCCCGGCCTTCCTGGCCGAGCCTCCCAGCTGGGCCTCCCAAACAGCTTCACTCCAACCTGGGCCCAGTGAGACTGGAGGCGCCTCCCTCCCCCCACATCCAGACCCTTGCTCCACCAAAAGGAGGTGCTGCATCCTGTGGAATTGGCAGGATTCTTGGTGATTGCATCCAGGACTCTGGGGCAGGGCTGGGCCTCCCAGCTTCATTGTCAGTCACCCTTATGAGCCCTGCCCTAGGGGAGGGGCTGGCGGTGGGCAGACAGACAGGGCTGGGGACAATCAGAGACCTTTGCTAGGAAACTGGAGACCTATGCAAATTACAGCGAGAGGGGCAGGGTTCCCAGCTGGCCTGCCTCAGAGCTCAGCTTTCCAGGGACTCAAGTCCTCTTCCTCTCTCTTCCTCCCTCTCTCCTCTCCCTCTCCCTCTCTCCCTCTCTCCCTCTCTCGTCCTCTTCTCCCTCCCTCTTTCCTTCCCTACCTCCCTTGCTCCCTCTCTCTTCCTCTCTTCTCTCCCTTTGTCCCTCCCCCCTCCTCCTCTCCCTCCATCTCCCTTTCTCTCCTTCCCTCCCTCTCCTTCCCTCCCTCCCTTTTCCTCCCTCCCTCTCTCTCTCCCTTCCTATCGCCCTCACTCCCCCTTCCTTCCTCTCTCCCCCTCTTCTTTCTTCCTCTCTCCCTCTCTTTTTCCCCTTCTCTCTTCTTTCTCCCTCCCTCCCTCTTTCCCTCTCTCTTCTCTAACTCTCCTCTATCTCCCACTCCCTCTCTCTGTTTCTCTTTTATCTCCCTCCCTTTTGTCTTTCTCACTCCCTCTTTTTCCCTCTCCCTCCTCTGCCTCTCTCCCCTGTCTCCCTCTCCCCCTTTTCCCCTCTTCCTCTCCCTCTTTTCCTCTCTTACTTTCCTCTCCCTTCCCTTCCTCCTCCTATCTCCTCCTTCCTTCCACTTCTCCAACTTTCTCCTCCCTCCTCTCGCTCTCTCTCCCTCCCCTTCCCTGTAGATACATCTGACATGAAGTTCCATATGCATGGGGGGAAGGGATGTGTGCCAGCACGAGTTTATGCCAGAAAGGAAACAAGGCAGACTTTTATGACTCAAACCCCACTGGGGGTGAACTCGCCTTCACCCATCTTAAGTGGGGAGCTTGCTCAGTACAGCTTGTCCAGAACTTTTGCCAGGGCTGCGTGCCAGCCATCTGAGGGCCAGATGCCAGCAGCCCATTAGCCACGAGCCACCAGCCTGTGTGTACCTGTTCAGCCTGTCCCCTGGGCTCGGCGGTCCTGCCTCCTGAACCAAGGATGCCTGCTCTGTTCTTGCAATTGCAACATCTTCCATTAATAAAACCAGGATAGAGGTTAATTGCCTACATCGTTCATGAACAGCTCCATAAAATATTTATGAGGAGCATACAGGGGGAGGAATGGGAGTTGCTTGCTTGGTTTGGGGCTACAGCTAACATATGGCGAGGGAGTCCACAGGAGAGGAAGTGTCTTAAGAATTGCTGATGTTCAGTCTGGAGCTGGCGGCTCACTCCTGGAATTCCAGCTACTTTGGAGGCTGAGATCTGAGGATCATGGCCTGAAGCCAGCTGGAGCACCAAAGTGAGACTCTTCTCTTCAATCAACCACCAAAAAGCCAGAAGTGGTAGAGCACCAGCAAAAAAAAGAAAAAAATAGAAAAAAAAGTTCAGAGACAGCACTCAGGCCCTGAGTTCAAGCCCCAAGATTGGCACAAAAAAGGACTTTCTGATGTTGAGCATTTGGAACTCCTCTTTGGGTGCTGTCCTAAAGTATTTAGGAGTCTGAGTTGGTCCCTTGCTGCTAGACATGTTGCTAGTGACGTCAGGAGCATTTGAGTTTAGCTACTGCATTCCAGGATGAAATGAAGGGGAAGGGGCACTGAGTCTAGAAGAGCAGACTTACACCATCCATGCAGCTCACCAGTCTGGCTTATTCCACACGCAGTGTCAGACATGGGTACACCCTGCACAAGCTCTTTCTTTTGAGAAGGGGTCTTCCTATAATGTCTAGGCTAGGCCGTAGAATTCTTGAGTTTAAATATTACTATACCTTGGTCTCCTGAGTTGCTGATACTACAGGCATCTACTACCACTCTTGATATTATGCAATCTCATTGAACAAAACAAAAAATCTTTGAAGCCAAGTGCCAGTTGCTCACGCCTGTAATCAAAGCTACTCTAGGAGGCTGAGATCTGAGGATCATGTTTGGAAGCCAGAGTGAGCAGGAAAGTCCTTGAGAGTCTTATCTCTAATAAGCCACTCAGAAAAAGCCAGAAGTGGTGCTGTGGCTCAAGTGGTAGAGTGCTAGCCTTGAGCACAGAGAGGCTCATGGACAGAACCCAGGTCCAGAATTCCAGCCCCAGGATTGGTAAAGACAAACAAACAAAGAAAACAAACAAAAACAACAAACCTTTTGGTCCCAACTGGGGTATAGAAACTGGATTGAAATGTTCAGTTAGTCCAAGCTGGCTTGATTTGTTTTTATTTATTTTTTAGTCAGTTGTGGGGCTTGAACTTGGGTCCTGGTGCTATCCCGGAGCTTTTGTGCTCAAGGCTATCACTTTACAACTTTAAGACACATTCTACTTGCAAACACTTAGATCTCTTTTTCATCTTTTTTTTTTTGTGGTGCTGGAAATTGAACCCAGAACTCCAGGCATGCTAGGCATGTGCTCTCCTACTGAGTTACATTACCAGCCCCCAGGCTGGCTTTAAATTCCTCCCGCCACCTCTGGGTTCCTGGGATTATAGGCATGCACCACCATGCCTGGCTTCATATTTTGTGAAACCACCAAACAAACCCAAATCAAGAGACCTCCTTCTAAACAATGGGCTTGTCCTGCCTAGGAATATCTGGGGAGCTGGATGTGGGCACGTCTGAAATTCTAACACTTGGGAGGTTGAGGCAGGAGGATCATGAGTTTGAGGTCTGCCTGGGCTACATAACAAAACATCCTCTCAAAATACAAAATGAAAATAAGAACAAGGTATGCATTTTTAAAAGACTTTTGCTTGGGTCTTTAAATAAATGTAACAGATTAGGACTTACAGGTACAGCAGAAACTTCTTGGATAAAGTCCCAGGGGCACAGCAGAGAGGAGAGAGACTTAATAAGTGGGACTACATCAAAATAAAAAAGTTTTGCACATAGTTATTCACCTAGAAAGACAGCTAGCAGACTGAGAGAAGATCTTAACCAGAAATACATCAGACAAAGGCTTAATAGCCAAAAAAATACAAGGAGCTCAAGAAACCAACCTCTGTTAAACCTAATATACCAATCACTAAATGGGCAAGGAAGCAAAAGAGGGAATTTCAGAAGAGGTAAGAATAGCAAAGTAATACAGGAAGAAATGCTCATCATCCCTGTCCATAGATAAAATGCTCATCATCTCCCGACATAAAGGAAATGCAAATCAAAACAACCCTAAGGGCTTGGAAGGTGAATCAGTGGCAGAGTTCTTGCCTTGCATGCATGAGGCCCTAGGTTTGATTCCTCAGCACCACATAAGCAGAAAAAGCCAGAAGGGGTGCTGTGGCTTGAACTGAAGAGCTGAGGTACAGTGCTCAGGCCCAGAGTTCGAGCCCATGACTGGCCAAAAAACAAAAACAAAAAAAACCCAACAAGATACCATCTCACCCCTGGTTATACTGGCCAGTATTCTGAATTTGGACAACAAATAATGCTGGGGCAGGGGTGGGGGGAATGTGGGAAAAAAGGAACCTTACAGTACTTCTGGTGGGAATGTAAATTAATACAACCACTCTGGAAAGCAATCTGGAGGTTCCTCAAAAAACTAAATGTAGACCTTCCATATGACCCAGACATACCCAGCATCTACCCTGAACATCATGATTAGGACACCTGCACATCCATGTTTATTGCCACATTATTCACAATAGCTAAGATATGGGAACAGCCCAGATGCTCCACAATAGATGAATGGATCAAAAAAAAAATGTGGTGCTGGGTGCCGGTGGCTCATGCTTGTAATCCTAGCTATGCAGGTGGCTGAAATCTGAGGATCACAGTTCAAAGCCAGCCCAGGCAGTAAAGTCCATGAGACTCTTATCTCAAATAAACCACCAGAAAGCTGGAAGTAGCTCAAGTGGTAAGAGTGCTAGCTTTGAGCTGAAGAGCGTCTAGGCCCAGAGTTCAAGCCCCATGACCACCACCACCACCACCAACAACAACAACAAGGAAAGTGGTACTTGTGTACAATGGAATTTTACATAACCATCAGAAAGAAGAAAATAATATCATTTGCAGGGAAATGGATGGAACTAGAACAAATTATGTTAAGTGAGGTAAGCCAAGATTACAAAGACAAATAGCGCATATTCTCCCTGATAGGTGGATTAGATCTGAAACACACTGGTATATGACAAATTATACAGAATTCTAGATACTCACATACAGTGAGACCAAAAGAGGATCGCCTTAGGAGAGAATCACCAAGGTGTATTACCCAAGCACCTCTTTTTATTTATTTAATACACATACTGAAATGAACTCCAAAGATATGGAAATAACTAACTTTTATCTTAGTTTTTTTATTTATATGATGACTCTATGTTCTTTACCTTATAGATAGTGTATTCACATGAACATCTGTGGAAGGGGAGGGGAGGCCATAGAATCTGAGGGAAAAGGGTGAAAAAGTGCAGCAGTGAGTGTACTAAACATGGATGAAACAAACTATGCAACTCGTGGGTGCAGATAGAAGGGAGGGAATGGGAGAGGATGAAGGAAACAGATGATACTCTGTGAAAGGAAATGCACTTATTACCTGGCGTATGTAAATGTAATCCCACTGTATATCACCTCTAAATTAACAAAGTAAATAAAAAAATGTAACCAGTTCCAAAAAGTGGCAAAATCAACGCACGGATGGTTCATTCCTGTCTTCTTTGCTACTCAGGATGCCGAGATCTGAGGATCACGGTTCAAAGCCAGCCTGGGCAGGAACGTCTGTGAGACTCTTGTCCAATTAGCCACTCACAGAAGCTGAAAGTGGAACTGTGGCCTGTGTAATAGAGCACTAGTCTTGAACACAAAATCTCAGGAAGAGCACCCATGCCCTGAGTTCAAGGCTCAAAACACACACACACACACACACACACACACACACACACACACACACACACACAAACACACACACACTCTCACACACACACACACACCAAAAACATGGCAAGAAGTGTTTCATTGGATTTTTTTGGCAACTACCCTGCTTTGACCATTTCATGGTCTCTTCAGGCTCCTGCTATTCACCTCTGTGGACAGTAGGTGGCAGTGCTCCCCCGATAATAACCCAATGGCACCAAAGTTTAGGGGCTTTTCTGAAGACTCTCCAGGTTGCTAGCTCATCCTTACATCACCTAGATTGAGCAAGAATTCTGTCAAGATGGCTTAGCAAGAATCTCATCCTCAAAACATGATTCTCTTTAATATCTTCTTGAAGATTTTTGAAGCTCTGTGCTAGGAGGAGCAAAGACTAAATATATTTCCATCTACCTGCGGTCAATTTATCTATTATCCATATATCTACCCATCCATCCCTCATCCATCTCTCCACCATCTGTCCGTCCGCCCATCCATTCATCATTATTCCAATCCCATTTACTCATCAGTCATCCATAATCCATTCACCCATCCACTATCTACACATCATCCATCCACCCACCCATAATCTATCCATCTATCATTCATGCTCATCCATCCAAAATCCACCCATCCATTCACCCACTCACCAATTCATCTATCATCCATCTTTCTACCCTCCATCCCTTATGCCCCTCTTTACCATCTGTTTATCCATCCATTCATTCTCCATCTGTCCACAATCCATCCATCCATCTATCGATCGATCCAAACTTGGAGCATTTCTTTTTCACAGAAAAGTGCTATATGACTTTGTTTTTTAGGTATAATCTGTTAAACATTCATGTCATTGAGGAGAGAGCATGTTGAATATTTCACATCCTCCCTGGGAGATAATTGGTATCTCTCTAGGAACTGGTGGGGTGAAGACGGGGGATTGTGGCAGGAAGCACTGACACACCAGCAACAGTTTTCATTAAGTTTTTTTTTTGTCAGTTGTGGGGCTTGAACTCTGGGCCTGGGGACTGTCCCTCAGCTATTCAGCTCAAGGTGAGCACTCTACCAATTGAGCCACAGCACCACTTCTGTCTTGCTGGTGGTTCATTGGAGTTAAGAGCTCATGGACTTTCCTGCCAGGGCTAGCTTTAAAACATGATCCTCAGATCTCAGCTTCCTGATTAGCTAGAATGAAAAGCTTGAACCACCAGTGCCCAGCTTCTATAGATACTTTTTCAGAAAGTCCTTGCAATTTTGCCCAGTGTCAGCCTCCGACTAAGATCCTTCTACCTATGTCTTCTCTGTAAACAGGATGACAGGTGTGCCCTGATGTCCTCAGCCCCTTTCCCCTTTTGCAGATGGGTTTCAGGAAGGAATCTAGACTCACATCAGTCATGTCCTTGGCATGACCTTAACTAAGCTCTGCTTATCTTGCAACTCTGAAATTAGGTTCAACATCCAGCCTTCTCTTCCCAGAGAGGTCGTTCTGTGAACCCTTAGGGGTTTGTTCATCCATGTGGACTGCTGAGCTCCAGGTCACAGCACTGATCTCTAGGTGCATAGGTCCTTGCTGAAGTTGGAGTAATGCCATCTTGTAGCAATCCATTACTTAGCTGTTGGACCAGGTGAATGGCGGCACACAAGACCTCCTTCCCTTGGCTGGATCCTGGGTGACAGCAAGCAGGGTGCAAGCAGAACATCCCATATTTCACCTGCAGCTTCTCTGCGGGCTTGACACTAGGTGGTGCTCTGACCTAGATTTCTGTTAAAGACAGTCACAGGAGAATTTCAGGGTGGTGGTATATGGGTGTCTGTCTTCCAGGGTCCTGGTAATGACTCTCAGGATGGCACAGGCCAGGGGCTCATAGCTGTCTCCTGCTCTGTAAGTAACCCCTACTAAGACGTCCAGTCTGCCCCTTTCAAACCAGTTCACAGGCCCCCAGCTCTGTGTAGAGCTTCCAAGGAAGTTCACACCACAGTCTGCCCTTCCACTGGCAATACATGCAGAGCTTAACTGGATGGCCTTCCACATAGCTCTGTCCCAGGGCATCCTGGGGATCTGCTGAAGGTTAGAGACCCCTGCCCAAGCTCAGGGCTACTTTCTGGCTCACCAGGATCCCTGCGAGAGAGGCTGGCTGTCTCAGACCAGGCAGGCCCCAGGTTGTGGCCATGGCAGGGGGAAGGAACCTGCGACAGGGCAGAGGCCTGTGCTTCCTTCTTCACTGATGCCCCAAGCACCTGGGTTGGTCGTTGCCTCAGGACCAGCCCCATTTCCTCTGAGTGTTGTTCTGTCCCCTTTTTTTACCTTTGTGGTGGCACAAAACCATTCTTCCCATCACCCACCAGCATCACCAGTGAGGGGCTTGTGACCTAAGCCCAGACAATCACAGCAATCCAGCCTCTCTCAAGAGTGATTGGGGTGATGGACATTGATGCAAAACTTCTCAACAAAATTTTGGCCAATCGACTTCAACAATTCATCCAAAAAATCATAAACCACGATCAAACAGGATTCATTTCAGGGATGCAAAGCTGGTTCAATATATGCAAATCAATTAATATTATTCATCACATCAACAGGAGCAAGAATAAGAACCACATGGTTATCTCAATAGATGCACAAAAAGCATTCGACAAGATCTAACACCCCTTTATGATGAAGGTTTTGGAAAAATTAGGAATGCATGGAACATTCCTCAATACAATAAAGGCTGTATATGACAAACCTACAGCCAGCATTATATTTAATGGTGAAAATTAACACCATTTCCTCTTAACTCAGAAAAAAGACAAGGATGTCCACTCTCTCCACTTCTCTTCAATCTAGTATTAGAATGCCTAGTTACAGCAATAAGACAAGATGCAGACATGAAGGGGATCCAAATATGGAAAGAAGAAATAAAACTCTCCCTGTTTGCAGATGACATGATCTTGTATTTAAAGAATCCCATAGACTCCATTCCCAAATTACTCAAGCTAATTCAAAACTTTGGCAAAGTAGTAGGGTATAAAATTAACTCCTAAAAATCAATGGCTTTTCTGTATGCCAACAATGAGAAAATTGTGGCAGAAATTAGGATAGCAACTCCATTTGTAATAGCCCCACAAAAAATAACATACCTAGGAATTAACTTAACCAAAGAAGTGAAGGACCTGTATGATGAAAACTTTAAAATCTTGAAAAAGGAAATTAAAACAGAACTTAGAAAATGGCAAAACCTCGCATGCTCCTGAACTGGAAAGATTAATATCGTAAAAATGGCAATACTTCCCAAGGCTATCTACAAATAATTTAATGTGATATCTATCAATATTCCAACCTCATTCTTCAAGGAAATAGAAGAGGCAATCCAAAAATTCATATGGAACAATAAAAGACCCCAAATAGCAAAAAAGCTCCTCAACAGAAAGATCACTGCTGGAGGAATATCAATACCAAATTTCAAACTCTACTATAAAGCCATAGCAATCAAAACAGCTTGTTATTGACATAAGAAAAGACCTCAGGAACAATGGAATAGAATTGAAAACCCAGAAATGAACCTACAGACCTATAGCCATCTAATCTTCGATAAAGGAGCTAAAACAATAGAATGGAAGAAAGACAGCCTCTCCAGTAAATGGTACTGGCAAAATTGGTTAATTACTTGTAGAAAACTAAAGCTAGATCCTTATATATCCCCTTGCACCAGAATCAGCTCCAAATGGATCAAAGACCTTGAAGTCAAAGCAGACACTCTGAAAATATTACAGGAAGGAATAGGAGAAACCCTAGGTCTCCTTGGCTCAGGCCGAAATTTTCTGAATAGAGACCCGGAACACAACAAATAAAGAAAGGTTGGACAAATGGGATTGCATGAAGTTGCAGAGCTTCTGCATGGCAAAGGACATAGTTGGCAAGATCAATAGAAAGCCCACGGACTGGGAGAAGATCTTCACTAGCCATACAACAGACAAGGGTCTCATATCTAAAATATACTTGGAACTCAAAAATTTAATCCCCCAACAACAAATCCTCAAATAAACAACTGCCCAATAAGTAAGTGGGCTAAAGACTTAAAGCGAAACTTCTCTGAAGAAGAAAGATGGCCAATAGACACATGAAGAAATGCTCAACATCCCTAGCCATAAAAGAAATGCAAATCAAAACAACATTGAGATACCACCTCACTCCAGTTAGAACAGCAAAAATCAAGAACTCTAACAACAACAGATGCTGGAGGGGATGTGGACAGAAGGGAACCTTACTTCATTGTTGGTGGGAGTGTAAACTTGTTCAACCACTTTGGAAAGCAGTATGGAGGTTCCTCAAAAGACTTCACATAGAGCTCCCCTATGACCCAGCAATCCCACTTTTGGGCATTTACCCAAATGTTTACAAACAAGACCACACTAAAGCTACCAGCACAACTATTTTTATTGCAGCATTATTTACCATAGCTAAGATATGGAACCAACCCAGATGCCCTTCAGTAGATGAATGGATTAAGAAAATGTGCTATATATACCCAATGAAATTCTATGCCTCCATCAGAAAGAATTACATTGCCCCATTTGTTAGAAAACGGAAAACCTTGGAAAAAAATTATATTAAGTGAAGTAAGCCAGGCCCAAAAAACATAGGTCCCATGGTTTCCCTTATTTGCAATATCTAGTATATGTATGAGTAAAGCAGAAAAGGTCAGATAATGTGATGTTAGGAAAATGAACCCTTAGATATGTATTTTAATGTTTTTTTTCTTTCATGCATTTGTTTCTAATGCATTTATAAGATTATCTCTTTGTTGCTTTGTACGTCCCTCCTCCACAGTATAACCCCTGCTTTCACTATATTTTATGTCAGTATAACCTGTAGAGGAGATGGGGAAAAACAAGTCGTTTAAGGATACAGGTAGTCCTGTTGCAACAATGAGAAGTACAAGTTGTCATGTCAAAAACGAGCTTTACAACGTTGGTGTGTGGGGGGGAGATGCGGGGAGGATTATGTGGGGGATGGGGGGAGAGGCTGGGAAGGGATGTTAAGGGTAAACAAAGGAGGAGGCTGCAGTGCTTGATAAGAAATGTACGCATTATCCTGCCCATGTAATTGTCACCCCTCTGTACAGTGTGTTCACAAAAAAATTAAAAAAAATAAAAAACAGAAGTTACAGCAAAGGAAAAAATATATAAATACGGATACAGGTGGACCTATTGCGACAACGAGATGTACAAGATGTTATGTCGAAAACTAATTTTACAACTTTCGTGGGGGAGGGTGTGAGGAGCGGGGAGGATTGCGTGGGGAGGCGGGGGGAGGATGGGAAGGAATGAGAAGAGGAAGCAAAGAAGGAGGCTACAATGCTTGATAAGCAATGTACTCATTATCTTGCCCATGTTATTTTAACTCCTCTGTACAGTATTTTCACAATAAAAAAAAAGTATTTTTTAATGAAAGAAAAAAAGAGTGATTGGGGCTGGTAATTTGGCTCAGTGGTAGAGTACTTGATTAGCTTGCATGAAGCCCTTGGTTTCATTCCTCAGCACCACATAAATAAACAACAAAAAAAGAGTGATTGGTGCAGGAGGTGGGTGTGTGACCAAGAGGAGCCAATAGAAATCCGTCTGCAGACCCAAGGTGGGCTAATGGGAATACCTCTTGCTCACCCATGAAGGGCCAATGGGCATTTCTCCTGCAGACCCAAGGAGGACCAATGGGAATGTCTCCTACAGACCCAAGGAGGGCCAGTGGAAATGAATCTGCAGACTCTGTAGCTCTTGCAAAGACAGTCTGGGATTTCAAACTGGTTGGTCCATGCTTGCCATGAGTATGACCAGAGGCAGTTGGCGTCATGGCTGAGGTTTGAAGGTGGGAACTGAATCCCAAGTGAGGAGAGTGGGTCTGTGCTGTGGATAAATGCTGCTACCATGGACTAGAGTGGGTCAGGTATGGCAGGAGGGCTCCTGAGGCTGAGGTTCACCTCCATCCTGCTCTGTGATCTGGCATCTTCTGCCATGGCCTGGTGCAGCAAGTTTGCCCTTGACCTTGAATGCTGGAGTAAGAAACTTCCATGTCTTGTAAACCAGCCCACCTCAAGTACCCTATCATCATGGTAGCTCGAACCACAGGAGATAGTCCCCAGACATCTGTAAGGGCAGTGTAGATAATGTGAACTTAGAGCTGTAAAAAACCGTGGGAGAATCTCTGTCCAGGAGAGACTGGAGGAGAAGGAGGAAGACTGCTTTGTTCTCTGCAAAGCTCAGGCTGGACTTTGAGGGGCCAGCACTCCTCTGCAAGGGTGGTCTGTGGAGCTATGGAACCTTCCATCAGGGCTGGTGACAGTGGCCTTTAGATCCCTCCTCAGCTGAGATCCTCAGGTGCCTGGGGGATGGGCCCCAGCCGCTCGGCTTCCTAGGAAATCTCAGCCTGCACTGTTGTCATTCAGGCCTCAAATCCTAATTTATATCGCTGGGAAGGTAATTTATACACTCATTAAATTCCTTTTTACTGCTGAGTTTTGAGTAACAGGTGTGTAATTATTTTCAGCTCTCCTTTCAAGAAAATTCTAAACTGATGGCTGTTAAGACCTTAATATTCTTCACGGTTGCCAGGGATGGTATTTTTCCTGGATCAAATTCATCCCCTCTTTTGGGGCTGACATTATTAGGTTACAGATTTTGCTTCAGGGGGCTGGAAGGTTTAGCCGTGTGTGTGTGTGTGTGTGTGTGTGTGTGTGTGTGTGTGTGTGTGTGTGTGTGTGTGTGTGTGTGTGTGTGTGTGTAGGAGGAGAATAGCCAAGGCTGGCCCTGGCCCTGGCCCTGTGTGTGTTGCTATTTTTATTTTTACAGCCTGGTATCTTCTTTATTAAGTCATGGATGTTCCTTGCAGACCTACTATGAGCACAGCTCCACCAGGATTGCATGACATGCACAATGGAGAAAAATTACTTATCCAATTACAGCAGCTAATGAACCTTAGGGGAGATTAGTTGTGGGCGGGGAGGGGAGAGAACGGGTCCTGAGGCTTGAACTCAGGGCCTGGGCACTGTCCCTGCAGCTCCTAGTCTGGCTGACCCTGGCTAATGCCTTCACCTTGGGCTTCAGGGTTCTCATCCGGTAGTTGAGATGATATGGGCCCGGACAGTTAGCATCTGGCCCTGCCCCGCTTCCTAGGAACAGTGGGGCATGGGGCGTGGATGCTTGCCAGGGAAGCCCAGCTGGCTTCCAGACACCAGCTCTGCAGTGGTCTGGGCACGGGCCACACCAACCAGGTGTCACTTGGGGAGGCTGGGCAAGGCCTGAGTCCCAGACCTGAAAAGGCCCAGGGCTAACAGCCTGGCCAGCAGCCCCACACCATGGCAGGCAGTGGAACCTGTAAGAGGCATGGCCGAGAAGCGGAAGTGATGGTATTGGGAAAGTGGCCTAGAGATGCAATGCATTTGGGGCGTGGCCTAGAGGAACGGAGTAAGAGTATTGGGGTCTAGAGAAGAAAGTAAGGCCATGGGGGTGTGGCCTAGAGAAGAAAGGCTAATGGGGGAGTGGTCCACAGGGAGGAAGTGAGGTCATTGGAGCGTGGCCACACAGCGGCTGTTAGGAGCCTGGCCCTGCTCATCCTCTGTCTGTCTCCAGCGAGGTGAAGCCATTTTGCCTCACCTGATGATCTCCACCACAGTGTTCTACCCCTCCACAACCCAAAGCAACAAGGCCAAGTGGTCAAGAACAAGAAGAAACCCTTCATCATGTAGGCCAATTACCTCAGGTGTTATGTTACAGACGGGAGGCTGAGGAGCACGTGGGATAGCATTGGATCAGGGTGTGTTTTGGGATACACACACATACATGCAACATGGAAGCACACGAAAACACATGCATGCACACACAAGCATGTACACATGCACATATGAGCATATGTACATCCATATACACATGTGCACAGACAAACACACATAGGGTTCATGCACACACACATGTACACACACACATGGAGGCTTGTTTCCTCCCGCCCCTCCCCCCATTTCCATGTCTCTCTTCAGCTCCTTGTCGGTTGCATTATCAGGAACTGCTTGATAAAGGAACTCTTTTGGGTGATGACAAGAATTGATTTCCAATTCCCTGCAGAATGAGTTCATCATCACAGTGGCACAGGCAATTTAGCTCAGATTCCAGGACTGCCTGGGGTTATAGCTCACACTGACAGCATCCCTGTCAAGCCCCAGGTGGATTTTGACAGGGAGGGGAAAGAGACATTCTCAGAGGGGTTTGTGTGGGGGTGTGGCCAAAAGGACATGGCTGCTTCAGGGTCTCCCTGAGGCCACTGGTAGGAAGTAGTCTCCCAGGCTGCCTTCCATGAGGCTGTGGGAAATTCAGTCTTGCTCAGCTTGATCACTCAAATGTGCAGCTGAGAGAGAAAGGATCAGTTTCCCCTGTTTAGGAAGCCCTCAGGTAGTGTCCCTGGAGGGTTAAAAGAGGTTTACAGGAGTTTGGGAGGTGGCCTGCATGGGCTGGACCACTGACTATAACAGGCCAGCTGATTGGTTGAGACCACATTTCAAAGATTATTGGAGTGAGGAGAGCTTGAGTGTGGCATTAGGCCCTAAGTACAACCCCAGTATGGCCCTCAAAAACATTTCAGACAAGCCAATTTAAATATACATGAATATATATATGTGTGTGTGTGTGTGTGTGTGTGTGTGTGTGTGTGTGTGTGTGTGTGTGTGTGTGTGTGTGTGTGTGTGTGTGTGTGTGTGATTCTACTGGCCCTGGTGCCCTGTAATCCTAGCTATTTGGGAGGCTGAGTTCTGAGGATCAAAGTTCAAAGCCATCCTGGGCAGGTAAATCCATGAGGTTCTTATATCCAAATAATCACCTAAAAGCCAAAAGTAGAACACTAACCCTGAGCAAAAATGTGAAGGGACAGCAACCAGGTTCTTAGTTCAAGCCCAAGGACCATCCAAAAAGAAAAAAAAAGGAAAATGACTGATTCTCATTGTGCATCAAGTGACAGGTGCTTCAAAGCCACTTTTGTTGGACCCACAAATGAACTATAAGTGGAGGCAGAGTCTCGTGCTGCTAACTCATGTTGTATGTGTCTCTGCTCTGAACCATTTTTCCAGCAATTGCTTTGCAATCACCTTGGGGTTCAGGAAGGACAAGGCAAATTGATAACTTCTTAATGACAAGGGATGAAGCCACCCCTGAGGGCCGGCAGAGCCCCCCAGGACAGCTCACCCCGCAGGACACAGGACATGTTGATCCTGACCAGCTGTGACAGCCATCATGCCTCTCCAGAATCCACCAGAAACAAGGACCAGAATTATCACCCCCCAGGCCACACTGGGACTGGTGGCCATTTTAACATGGCATACCTTTGTCCTCAAGTCTCCTTATTTTTTAATTTTTGCCAGTCTTGGGGCTTGAACTCAACGCCTGGGCACTGTCCCTGAGCTTCTTTTGCTAGTGCACTACAACTTGAACCACAGTACTGTTTTTGTATTTTTCTGTGTAGTTTGTACTGAGGAATCAAACCCAGGGCTTCATACATGCTAGGCAAGCACCCTAACACTAAGCCACATTCCCAGCCAAGTCTCCGTATTTAACTTAAGGCAAATGTCTGTACCTCAAAGATAGTTGAAGATGTACCCAAGCTGTCTTTCACCCCATGGCCACCATGGTAGAATTGAACTTTACATGCCCCTCACCGTGTCCCTTTATTTGGAGTGGAGCTCTTGGGATTTGGATCTGGGGTGTAAAACACTGTTTTCCAGAGGACAGCTAGACCCAACCAATCAATGGGTGGGTGGGTGGATTGGTAGTGATAGGCTCCCATCTTAGTAGCCAAGGTAGTGTGGCTGTGCCGCCTTATTTACACTGATTATATAGATGCATGAGGGGAGATTATCACATAAGTAGATACTATTATTGTATCACCCAACATTCAACAGTTGGTACTTCGTGTAACAACCTCCCTGCTCATGATGCAGGAATGAACATCTGCTTGGATCCCTCCCATCCTGCCACCTGTCCGGAGATTTGGGGGCAGTGAGTAGTGTCAGTGTCTGTCTATGTCTCAGGAAAACCACATTCCTAAGGCTACCTCCCTAGTGGCTGGAATTGCAGAATTACAAGATATGTACACACACACACACACACACACACACACACATATACATATGTATGTATATATATGCATATGCATATATGTATATGTACATGTATATATATATGTGTGTGTGTGTGTGTGTGTGTGTGTGTGTGTGTGTGTGTGTGTGTGTGTTTGTGTGTGTGTTTAAGTATTTGAGCTTCAGTTTGTGGGAACAGCCAAGACCAGTTACTGGATGATGGAAGAGTTGTGCTGTGGGCAGGGCACCTATGGCACCTTCTTTGTCCTGTGGCCAGAAATTCCCAGGGGCTGAGGCCCCTACTTGGCTGTCACTTGGAGCCACTGCTAGTCTCCTTCCCATAGGGATTCTGCAGAATGTTGTGCCCCTGTGTATTTGTGTAGGGATGGCATTCATGCTATGGTCTCCTGCCACTCATTTATGCTCCTCTGGAGCCTCCATTCCCAGTGTGGAGGAATTGCCAGAGAGAAATCTTTGAAATCAAAGGCACTTGGACTAATGGCATAATTGCTCTGTGAAACCATTTGCCAAGTAATTATAGACTATTGTTAGGTTGATCTAGCTTCTTTTTTTATCCCTGCTAAATAATGAGGCTTTGCTTGGAGTGATGGGTGGGAGCAATCATACACACACACAGACAGAACAGAGGTCCCCTCTTTGCCACCCTTTTCTTTTCTACCTTCTTTAATGCAATAGCGGAGATGAAACAGCACCCCACCACCACCACACAGCCCCAAGCCAGCAGGTGAGTGAACAGGCCCGTGGGGACCTCTGTGTTCTTACCCCTGCTAAGGGACATTTTTGGTATTAAAATGCACTTTCAAGAAACAGCAGCTGGAGAATTTGCTGAGACTGGCAGTTCCTGTAAGGATAGAAGTTCCTTGAGGCCCCGAGGTTAGAGTAATGAAACCCAGGAGTTTTCTATGTTGCTCTTCTGAGCCTCTCCCTCCCCCAACCAGTGGGCTTCCTTCTTCCTCTGCTCCTCCTCCTTCTATGCCCTGAGATCCTGTCCTTCATGTGCTCACTGCTCACAGCAAGCTAATGCAGATACATAGTACACTATTCACTTTTAAAACATGGTTAATAGAGCTCCATTAGGATAAATGAGGTCTGTGGAAAACCAGAGCATGCATTTCGGTGTCTGCTTAGCACATCCATTGTGTCTGGATGTGGTCCTCGGAGCCACTGCCCGGGGAGAAGGGGTGAGCTCTGCCCAGAAGAAACTCCATGTGCAGGGGTTGGCGATGGGAACCAGAGGCACACGGGGGGCTGGGACTGGGGTGAACTTGGTGGTCAGAGCCCATGGCTGCAAACAGCCATCAGGGAAGATGGTCACCTGTTGGGGAATCAGAAGTGCTCTGGCCATGGCAGTGGGTCGGGAGTTGGGAGAGTGAGGTCATGGTGTGACAGTGGGTATAGAGTCTGGAGCACTGTGGCCGTGGCAGTGGGTAGGGATCGTCCTTCACAATGACCAGCAGGGCCCTGGCTCCCCACATCCTAAGAGTGAGGTGCAGCTGCTTGTCACCTGACCCCTCTTGAGACCATGGACCATCACCTGACCTCTCCTAAGACCACGAACTGTCCTTCCACTTCAGAAGCCACCTCTGGCCAGATCTGAATTCACTGGTGACCAGGCCCTGCTTTCCCTCTGCTCACCTCCTCTCCTCCTGCCTTCATCCTTCCTGTGGAACCTAAAGCAAACATCTGTCTCCAAAGATGGCCGAAGAAATACAGAAGAGCTGTCGTTATCTATTACCTGTAACAGACCCCCATCTCTGCCCTTCACTACACATCTTTATTTGGCTCAGAGGAGCAAGTGGCCCAATGGAATGTGGGGCTTCTGGTGCTGTGGCTTGGGGTCCCTGGCTCTGATTTAAGCACTGTGTGACCTTGGGAGATCCAGGGTCCACAATGACATTCACACTTCATCCTTTCTCCTTCCTGGGAGCCAGCGCTCTACAGAGCCGCTTGCTGATGATGCTAGAATGGGCCCAGCCTGTCTCACTGCTTATGGTGACCCATTCTGAGGGAAGGGGGCCGGGGCTGTGCTTGATAGCACTCACTGGAAATCCTAGCACTTGCATGTCTGAGGCAGGAAGATCAAGAGTTCTAGGACAGTCTGGGCTACATACAAAAGTCTGAAAGGTGCTTCTTATGTCAGGGAGCCAGCTGAGCCTGCCTCTGGTCTGAACTATACAGGATCCCTCAGTCACTGGAGCTTTACTCCTCTTCCTGCTCCTCCTCCTCGCCTCCCTTCTCCTGCTCTTACTCCTCTTCCTCTTCTTTCTCCTCCTTCTTCATGCCAGTCCCGGTGCTTGAACTCAAGGCCTGGGTGCTGCCCTTTAGTTATTTTTTTTTAATTTGGTCAAGGATGATGCTCTACCACTTGAGGCACAGTTCTACTTTCAGCTTTTTGGTGGTTAATTAGAGATAAATGTCTTATGGACTTTCCTGCCTGGGCTGGCTTCAAACCATGATCCTCATATTTCAGCCTCCTGAGTAGCTGGGATTACAGGTGTGAGTCACAGATGACCTCGCTGTGATTTGACATCTTAATGGAGTTGGTGGAAGGGTACTAACTACTTTTTGTTCTGATTTCTGAATTTGACACTTTTATTATTTATTAAAAATGATACGATTTCCTTGTCTCAGAATTTCTCCTGCTTCAGGGGGTCTATTTGTATTTGTAAAGTTCCAGAGTCCTTTTCAGTTTTCTTCCATTTGGAAATAGGTGCCAGGACCGTTGTTGGCCTATGTATGTCCCACATGTAGCCTCAGCTCTTGTTAATGATGAGATTTATTGCAGTAAAATTTATCTGCTCAGTGTCTTTTTTTAGTAAGACCAGGGAGATTACACAACTCTTAATCCCTTCTCAGGAAATCAAGCTGTCCCCTATCCTCAGTGAGGAGCCCAGGGGTGATGTCCAGGAAGAACATACATCGATCAAGACTTTCCAAGGGTACCTTAAATTATTGTTATTATTATATTTTGGTGGTACTAGGATTTGAACTCAGAGCCTCGCCTGCTAGGCAGATGCTCTACTTGAGCCCTGTTCCAGTTCTTACTGCTTAGGTTAAGGATGGGGTGTTTGCTTTTGAAATAGGGTCTCATGTTGTTGCCAGGGCTGGTGTGAACCTCCTATTTGTATGATACTCCCACATGCATAGCTGCCACGACAACCTGCCTATTGATTGAAATTGTGTGGGAGTGTGTGTGTCTGAGCTAGCTTCAATTTGAGAGCCTCCTGATCCCTGTCTTTCAAGGAGGAGCTAGATCCCACCCAGCTGTGATGTCCTTGATTGCTGAACCCATTGGTAGAGCCAGAGCCCTCACGATACAATCACTTATCAAGGCCCCACCTCCTGACAGTTCATTCAGCTATGATGTCATTGGTGGATGAGCCCATTGGTGGCGTCAGAACCTCTATGACCCAATCACCTCTCTCTTGTCTCCAGATGGCAGCAAGCTTTCAACCCAGGAGCCTTTGGACCATATTCATGCTTCCCAGGTGAAGAAGATGACATAAAGGGATAGCAGGGATGGCTGGTTGCAGTCCTAATGGACCAGTTGATCAAATCAAGAGGACAGCAGAGATGGTGACTCAGAACTCTAAACCTAAGGTGTGAAAATACCTATCCTGGAATCATCCACTAACCGATTTTGTCTGAGTGAGAAGTTAATGTCTGCAGTGCCTAGCTTCTTTTATTGGGGTAGAATCATGTATTTGGGGCTGTCAGGGAGGTGGGGAGACCTATGGAAGATGAGGCACAGAAAACATGCCACTTGCACATTGCAAAGTTCGGGCCAATGGCTCCTCTTTCTCCTCTCATTGAGAGTCAGCCGTTGGATAGTAGGCTGGGGAAGAAATATTCAGTGTCATCAAAAAGCCAGAAAATCCCCAAGCCAAAGCATTTCGACGCACTTCCAAATCTCCTCTATCAGGCTGGTTATTTTTCTTGCCATAACTATTAGCAGGTGTTTGGCTGTGTCCATTAAAAACCATTTCGTGTTCCCTTGACAAAAGAGTTTTTTATTTAGTGCTGTAAGCTCAATAATACAGCATCTCATGAGAACTATTAAAATGGGAAATGTCTGCTGGGCTGACAATTGTGCTATCGATACATACCGAGTACTACATTAAGGAGAGCCAAATGGACCAATAGCTCTTATGGAAAAGGCTTAGCAGGGGGCCCTGGCTGTGCCGCAGCTTCCTTGCTGGCCTTGGGGGATGCATTTGGAAGAGTCCTCCATAGATCCCCGGCAGTCCTCCATCTCAAGTGGGGTGGAATATGGCTTTGGCTGCCTGAGCTGCTCAAACTCATGTTTTCCAGTGTGGTGGAGAGCTGTGTAGACTAAACTCCTCTCCTTGACTTTTCAGGCAGGCCTAGAGCAGTTTCACTCTGGACTGCAGTGCCTGGGACTCCAGAACTGCAGACCTTCTGCCCCCTTACTTTCCACCAGTCTGAATCTATAGGTTTTGTCTACTGATTCTTAATTGTTCCTAGGACTTTTCCTCCACTTCTGTCTACTGAACACCATTTTGTGTAAATCCTCTTTTCCATCCTCTTCATCACCACCCCCGCATCCCGCCCTCCTCTCCCATTGATAAGGCTTGAGAAGTCCTAGCCCTGATTGGTCAACTTGACTGGATGGAGAGACTTGGGGGAGACTGGGGAGGCTCACTTCTGCCCATGTCCATGATGGATTTTGAAATGATCCAATCACATCAGGGTGATGATTGTGGATGGATTAATCAGATCATGATGTGATCAGTGTAGATCTGATCATCAGTGAATTCATCAGATCATGATGTGATCAATGTAGATCTGATCATCAGTGAATTAATCAGATCATGATGTGATCAGTGAATCTCATTATTGATGGATTCAGGATTTGATTAGACCCTTGGGAGCTGGTGGAAATGATGGAGTCTGGGTGGAGGAACTGGGTGGCTGGGAATGTCTCCTTGGGAGTTGTATCTTGCCTGGCCACTTCCTATTACTGCTTCTCCTCACTTCCTGTCTACCAAGACATGAAGTCCTCCCCCCCCCCCAGCTGCCATGATGTTTGGGAACCTGGTGCTGAGCAACCAGGGATGGAGCCCTCTGAAGTTGTGAGCAGGAGATACCATTCTTTCTTCAATGTGTTTATCTCAGGGCTAATCACAAAGACAAGAAAAATTTCAAATTTCAAATATACACACTGATAACTCCCTGTGAAGAACTTACATTTCAACCATTTTTTTTTGATTGGTCATGGGGCTTGAACTCTGGGCTTGGGTGCTGTCCCTGCACTCTTCAGCTCAAGGCAAGTGCTCTAACACTTGAGCCACAGCTCCACTTTTGGTATTCTAGTGGTTTATTGGCGATAAGAATCTCACAGACTTTCCTGCCTGGGCTGGATTTGAACCTAGATCCTCAGATCTCAGCCTCCTAAGTAACTAGGATTACAAGTGTGAGCCACCGGCACCTGGCTCGACCATTTTCATTTCACCCAGTGTAGAGCTCAGAGGCCATGATCCTCCTATCTATGCTTCCTCCATAGCTGGTATTCTAGCTATCCCTCATCATGCTCAGCTTGTTTTTGCCCTGGTTTGGCCACAAACCACAATCCTTGATCTCTGCCTCCTTAGTAGTTGAGATTGTAAGTGTGAACCACTGTGCTTTTCTTTTTCTTCTTCCTTTTCCTGGTACATAGCCCAGGCTGGTTTCAAACTTACTGACTTCCTGCTTCAGCCTCTTCATCACTGTGATTATAGGGCTGCACTTCCGTGCCTGGCTGACTGTAGTTTTCTTTGGGGTGCTTACCAGCACTTAAACAATATTAATGAGGATTAATGATGTTGTAAATAGGTGTTTAAAATAAATAAAAAAGGTGAAAACAGGGATTAGGGAAAGCTACAGTGGGTTAATAACTGAGGTGTTCCATGGTGAGCCCCTCCAAGATTATTTTAGCAGCAAGAAGGAAACATTTTGTCACAAACAAAATCAATCTGTAATCAGAAGATAATTTGCAATGAGCTTTGCAAGTGAAATTGCATTTTCTTGTGGTCTGAGGGTGTTTTGGGAACTGCATGAGTGAGCCGATAAGCGAGTAATGGATTGGAAGGTGAGGGTGAGGACTGGTTTCACCAGCCAGGTGTTCACAGGGAAGGAGGGGGTGCCTCCCCCACAGCGATTCTTTAGAAGGAGCCACACATGGACTCTGCTGAGAGTAGAAATGCCTGGAGCCTGGCAAGTGCACTGGTAACACGCTCTGCAGGATGTGTATGTCTCCTCAAAATTCACTCCACCTCCTGCCCCATTGCCTTGGTGATTCTGTGTATTTAAATTCTTGTGGGGGTCCTGGGGTTTGAACTCAGGGGCTCATGCTTGCTATGTTGCTTTAGTCACAACCCTGGTTCTGTTTGCTTTCTTATTTTTTAACTGGATTTCATGGCCTTGCTCTTTTCTTTCTGAACTGTGATCCTCCTGTTTATACTTTCTGTGTAGCTGGAATGACAGACAGGAGCCTCCATGCCTGGCTTATTGACTGAGATGGGGGGGTCTCATAAGATTTTTTGGCTTTCATCAAACTGTGATCCTCCTATCCTAGCCCCCAAAGCAGCTGGTATTACAGGTGTGAGCTCCCATTCCAGCTAGGTATAATTCTGTATGGGCAGTGACAAATGGTTCCCATGTTTTCCACTTAGGTTTATCTTGAAACCAAAATGAGGGTGACATGTTGTTTGGGCAGGTGACCAGCCAGTCACACAATTACACACATTCTCTAAAGAAACCACAGATTGTCAAGTTAGCAATTACTTAAAAAACAAAACCAAAAACCTCTTGACCATAAAGACTGAATTCAGAAAGGACTTAGTGTATTTCAAGCAGTGGCTTAAAAAAATCTAGCAATAAAATGGAAAACAAATCAAAAGAGGATGGCAGGCTCCCATCTTTCCTCTTGTCATGTGCAGAATGTGGGTACTAAAGCTCGGAAGCTTCCAGAGCTAGTTTTCAGGGGCAGCTCTGCTTTGGCCAGCTGGCTCTCTTCATGCATTATGCAGTGTTTTCCCTTTCCCCATTCTTGTCTTAAATACTTATGAAACTTGTTTAGACTGCGCTGATCCAAGAAATAAAATAGAATTATCTGAGCAGAGGCAATGCAGGGGTTCACCACCGTGATTTAGGAAGCCAGCTTGGAGGTGTGTGTTAGAATATGAGGGAATTAATTTGCTGAGTACCTGGTGATGCAATGCTGTGGCCCTCACAGTTTTCTGCAAGTAAACAGGACAGGGTTTCATGCTCATCCTCCTCGTGCTTGCTTGTGTCTCAGATTTTGTTGGATGGAACTGGGTTCAAGGTTATGCATGACTGGTTATGAATGGGCTCTGGCTAATTTGTTTCTTTCACTCATGTTTACGTCTGCTTTGACAGTCCTGAGTTTATCTTCTACCCCAAATCAGTAAATGTGGACTTCTTCCAGAACATTCTCAAGATTCCTACCTGGGATATGGACTTCTTCTAGAACTTTCTGACAATTCCATCCTTGGGAGTCGATTTTGGTATCTGTTGTCTATGACAGTTTCTCACCTCTTTCAGAATGAGTGGAGGGGAAAGTTTGGAGGGTCACAACATGGAGGGGATTAAGGAGATGGAGATGTGGATTAATGACAGTTTGGTAATTACTCATCATGTGTGTGTATTGGCTGATGTACAGCACACCACAAATAAGTACAAATATTGTATGTTCACTAAGAAGAAAAAAAAGCAGTCAGGTGCAGTGATACATGCCTGCAATCCCAGTACTTGGGAGGAAAGGTGAGAGGATCTTCAATTTGATTGAGGGCAGCTCAAGTAGTAGAGGCTAACTTTGAGTGGAAGAGCTTAGGGACAGAACCCAGGTCCAGAGTTCTAACCCCATGACCGACAAAAGGTTAGCACTCTACTACTTGAGCCACAGCATCACTTCCGGTTTTCTCACCAGAAAATTGGAGATAAGAGTCTCACAGAATTTCTTACTCAGGCTGGTTTGAACCATGATACTCAGATCTGAGCCTCCTCAGTAGCTAGGCTTACAGGCATGAGCCACTGGCACCTGGCTGCACATGTGTTTTGAACCCCTAAACTACAGCTCAGCCTCTGTCCTCCTGGTTCTCTGGAGTCTCATGGACTTTCCTGCCAAGGCTGGCTTTGGACCATGATACTGAGATCTCAGCCTCTTGAGTAGCTGAAGTTACAGGTGTGAGCCACTGGTGCCCAGCTAGTCTGGGGGGGGTGTTGTATTCCTGGTTCAGGGAGGTGAAGAGTACCTCCCCCCATGGCCTCCCATGACCCAGGCACCCCAGGGTTCCTTTGTGTATGCTTCCCTTCTGCCTGGGAGGAAGGTGGGCAGCTTTTCTCTGCCAAGACTGGAATGTGATGATTTTGGGCCTGGCGGGCTCTGCCATGGCTGCAGACACTGCTCAGCCCCGGACCATGGCCATGGACACTGCAGTAGACAGCACCACAGCATGCAAGGGCCGATAACAAGGCCTTACCTGTGAGGGTGGGCAGAGCACTACACTGACAGGCTGAGTCCAGATGCCCTGCTCTGCCATGTCTGTCCCTGGGTCTACCTGGTCCGTTCTTGTCCTGGTCCCTAGACAAGAAGAGACATGCTGATGGGGAGCCATTCAGCCAGGCAGAGGATGGTGGTTGTTTGAGTATGGATGCTGAGGACACAGGCAGTGACCAGAACTCGACTAAACCCCGAGATCATGGACAGATGAGATGGTGATCAACCCTCCTCCCTGAAGGTGGGAGAGAGGCCTGCGGGAACTCTCTAAGGGAATGGGGCCAAGTGAGCTGACTCTCAGCTATAGTCTGGGTCTAGAAGATTCTCCAAAGGCCCCCACATGGAAAGATTGGTCCTCAGTCTGGGAGCTGCCAGAAGAACATGATTTAATATTTAAGCATCTCCAGGAGGAGTGGGGTTTGGGACCCTGTTCTCTCTCTCTCTCTCTCTCTCTCTCTCTCTCTCTCTCTCTCTCTCTCTCTCTCTCTCTCTCTCTCTCTCTCTCTCTCTCTCTCTCTCTCTCTCTCTCTCTCTCTCTCTCTCTCTCTCTCTCTCTCTCTCTCTCTCTCTCTCTCTCTCTCTCTTCTCTCTCTCTCTCTCTCTCTCTCTCTCTTCTCTCCTAACTGCCATGAGGTAAGAAGGTAAGAAGTCTTCTCTGCTACAGGTAAACCCACAGCAATGGGACTGCTGCCTTAAATGGAAACCTATGTGGCAGTGAACCAAACTAAACCTTCTCTCGTGGTGAATGATCCCACACGGGGATCTGGTCACAGTGCTGGGGAGCCAGTGCATGCAGCCCTACACTGGACATCCAGCCCCAGAGCTTCTCCAGGGTCCTTACTGGCTCAGAGCCCCAGGGGTCAGAAACCACGGATGGACTAGGATGGAGCAAAGGGTCAGAGCCCCTGCCACCCCATTGTTCCCTCACCATCCCCTGCATCTCCATGAAGATGTCTCTGTGGGTTTGGGGAGGCCCAGTGTGGTGCTGTTATTTGAGAGTTAATGTCTTTCCCTTGGAAGGAATAAAAAAAAAACATGTGGTGACAAAGAATTTGTTCTGTTCTTTAGGTGGTAGGCACGGATTCCTCACCAATTAGCAGCATCTAGTTCTAGTGGAAGATGGGTCCCTGGTGGCGCTGGCAGCCACCCTGGATGCGACAGCGAGAAGCTCCTGATGGCCCATCTATGCTGTCTGTCCTTCCAAAAACCCGTCCCTCCCTCCTTCCCCTCCGCAGCCCTCCCCCTCCCAGAAGCCTACCTGCCTCCAATGCTTTAAAATTTATTTTTAAATGCTCAGCACTGAGAAGTGGCAGCTATCTCCTGCCAGAGCCTGCCGGCAACAAAAGGGAATCCTGAATTAGGAGGCGAGGATGCAGAAAAATAAAGACATAAGAAAAAGTATGGGGTTGGGAGGTCTGCAGTTTAAGACTGCAGCCCCATTTATTTTTAACTTTCACTATTATATGCTATTAGAAGTCAAGAGGTAACATAAGGTTACCAAAGTCTAGAAAAACAAGGAAAATTTCAGTAAAAACAGAGTGCAGTAAAAAAAAAAAGACAAGGACAACTAGTAGAAAGTAAAACAATCTCTGCAGACATAACAAAGAAATCCCAGGCACCTGGTGGTTTTTAAGTAACCCAGTTTCTTGTACATGCCCCACATTGAGCATTTGGGTCAAGATGACCTTTAAACTTTACTGTCGGCTCCCAACAATCTCCAGCTCTTTCTATCTTTCTTTCTTTCTTTCTTTCTTTCTTTCTTTCTTTCTTTCTTTCTTTCTTTCTTTCTTTCTTTCTTTCTTTCTTTCTTTCTTCTTCTTCTTCTTCTTCTTCTTCTTCTTCTTCTTCTTCTTCTTCTTCTTCTTCTTGTTTGTTTATTTATTTTTTAAAATTTTTTATTTATTTATTTTTGCTGGTTTGGTATCCCTTTTATTGACTCATGTATTGTGTGGGTCCTGCTTGAACGGATCCTTCATGCCCATTCCAGGGGACCACCCAAAGGCAAGCAGGCACAAGAGAAAGATTACTACAAGGTGTATTAGAGAAGCCATATTTCCCCGAAGAGGGAACACATGGCATCCGTCTCTATTCAGGTAGCAGGAGGGGCTGGGAGTAGGAAGTGAAGTGGGTGTTTGCTCAGGTGGGTCTGGGTGGAGAGAGGGAATGGCCAGCTGTAGGGCGGGAACTCCAGGGCAGACAGTAGCTCAGGGCTGGGTGGAGCTGAGGACCAAAAGTGGGCATAAAGCTAACTTCACTTGGGAGCTGGTTTGAGGCTCAGCTTTCCAATACGGCTTCTTGCATTGGTCTGACACTAGTGCTGATTGCTGGCTGGCTAATCTAAGTGTGTTCACTTGGTGGAAGACTTCTCACCAGGAAGCTTCTGTTTATATTTGCTGATGGCCCAATAGCCAGAGCAAAGTGCATGTGCAAAGGGCAGAGTTCTTGTGGGAGGGTGTGCAGGGAGTGAATTGAGGAAGTGAGATTCCCTAGCCAGCTGTGAAAGGAATCATCAAACAAGTTGTTGAAACATCTCCAAAAATCTGAGTGGCTTCCTCCAGCTAAGGACTCTTCTTATTTTTGTCCATCATGGGGCTTGAACTCAGGGCCT
Source organism: Dipodomys merriami (assembly GCF_024711535.1). NCBI lineage: Eukaryota > Metazoa > Chordata > Mammalia > Rodentia > Heteromyidae > Dipodomys > Dipodomys merriami. Next base: position 728,260 of record NW_027202283.1, on the reverse strand, counting down.
AAACACTTCCTCTGAGATTTTTTTGCTCAGAGCGAGTGCTCTACCATGGTAAGCCACAGCTCTACTTCCAATTTTTAGGTGGTTCATTGGATATAAGTCTCATGAACTTTCCTGTTTAGGTTGGGTTTGAGATCTTTAGATCTCAGCCTCCTGAGTAACTGGGATTACAGGCATGATCTACTGGCACCCAGCTTGAGGATTATTTCTTGCCTAACACATTTACAAGCTGAGGAAACTCAGCAGGAATTCTCTTATTCACTTGCTCTGCCATGGGCTAAGAACTTCAGAGCCCATGGCCTGTTATCAGTGTCCACCCTTTCTGGAACCATGGGCCTCAGGAATTCTCCACTGCTCTGTACAACACTGGAAAAAGCAGAGGATGGAGGACTAAGGTAATGTTTTAGAGATCAAGTGTGGAAATGTTGTATGGCAGCTGTAGCTGTTGCCAGGTCAGAGGGGCTGGAAGGTTCTAGAAAGAATTCAAGGATAGATGGAGAGGAGACACGAGTGGGAGCAGGCTTACTAATACAAAGTGAAGGCAAAGGGCGAAGGCGGCATAATAATGAAGGACTAATGGCCTTGAGGGTCCAAGGACCCTCGATCATTTCCGGGAGCTTAGAGGTGGTCATGTCTGGAAACCCATGTCCACAACTTCAGGGCTGTGCAGCACCAACACCGGCATGTTGGGCAGGACTTGATGGTCAGACTAGGACTGTCCCCTTCCAAAGCTGTGCGGATGGCAAGTTAGCAAGACCTCGTTGTATGACACGACTCATTCTATGAAGGGCAGCAGGTCAAGATGTGAGTTTTTCTTTTTCTTTTGGCTATTGCTGGGGTTTTGAACTCGGGCCTTTCCCTTCTAGGCAGTGCTTTACCAGTTGAGCCATTCCCTCCATGCTTTTTTTTGTTTTCTTTTCTAGATTGCATCTCTTGTTTTTGCTTACAGCTGGACTCAGAGCAAGATCTTCCCTCCTGTGATTGCTGAGGAGCTGGAATGCAGTTACCTTTGGCTTATTGGTTGAGATGGGGAATCCCCTTCTTTGCTACACTGGCCTTGAATTTAAATCCTCCTGATCCCTACCTCCCTTGAGAGCTTGTTTTATGGGTTGTTCTAATGTAATTGGTAACCCTCTGACATTCTGCCAAGGTTTTAGAAACTGACTAAGATGTTGGAAATTAAACAAGCTCTACCTGAAGATGAGCTGTGAATTCCAATTGTTGTAGGTGTTACAGGTGTTCTGTGGTCTGTTTTTCTTTATGGAAGGAGGTGAGTATTTTCTGTGGCTTACTTCCTGATTTCTTATAAAGTTTTTAATTCATCTTCAGGAAATTAGAGTGGTTTAGCCTGAAAGCTAGTGACTCCTGTTAGCCATAGCCAGAATACAGGACTGATTTCCATTTGTCCAGACTGCCTCTGGTATAGATGGGGAGCTGGAGTAGTATGAGGGATGTTGTTTGAGGGTAGACCATTCTTAATCCTGGGTCCACCCCCTGTCTGTGGACTGGCTCAGGGTCCATCACTCCCACGTGTCTGTGCTGGCAGCGAAAACGTCGATGGGTTAGTCGGGGGAATCTGAGCGCCCGGGCTCCACGTGGCACCCACCGAGCACCTGACAGGGACCTCCACCGATCAGTGAGCCCAAGCCCGGTCCTAGCCACACGCTACCAATGCACTAACATCACAGGCTTCTTCTTTTAATTTAAAGTTTTTATTTTTGTAGAGAGATTCCCAGTGAGTTGTTTATTTTTCTTGCCCTTTTCCATATTTGATGAGGGAAGAGTGCCACGGCAGTAACAGCTGTGATTCATTGAACCTTTATGGTGTCTGGCTCTGTATGCAGCATGGTGTTGTAGGGTCTTCATGATCAAAACAACCCGGGGGGGAGGGGGGAGCGGGGTTGTCGATGATAGCACCCCATTTCCACACCTCAGGGGTGGGAACCCCTCCTGGCCAAGGCCCCATGGTACAGAAGTGTTTCTTGTAGTGGAGACCCCACCCTCCCACTTTGTCTGTCAGATGGAGGAGATCTGAAATTCATGTTGGCCCAGCCCTGGTGCCTCACACCTGTAATTCCAGCTACTACAGAAGGCTGAGGTCATGGTTCAAAGCCAGTATGGGTAGGAAACTCCTCAAGACATTTATCTCCATGGAGCCAACCAAAAGCCAGAAGTGGAGCTGTGAAAGTGAATGAAAATGTTTTGGGACAGCGCCCAGCTCTGAGTTCAAGCCCCAGGACCGGCACAAAGGAAAACAAACAAAATTCCCATTGCACAGAGAACTGTTTTATCAGTGACACCTTGTGGGAAGTGCTGTCTCCTCCTGCTTTTGAGTGAAATCGGGGTCCTGTGAGACAGGTGGGTCCTGTGCATCACGAAGCTCTGCTGCCAGGGGCCCAGGTGTGGCTGCTCGGGGTGTGGTGTGCCTGCCACCACAGGGGACAGAGGAGCTGCTTCCGCCTGGATCCAGAACTTTCCTAGGCTCACAGGCTCTCCTTTCTCCTTCAGGTAGAGGAGGGTTATCTCCCAGACTTGTGGAATTTTCTATTTGTCGTCCTGAGCAATCCTTGCCTGCTGCTCCCTGCTGTGGATATTTTCAGATGGCAGTGGGAGAGCCACACAGCCTGTGATCATGACTCCATTCACTGGGACGTAGCAAGCCTGGCCTTCTTGGAGAATGAAGAATTCAGAGACGGCGCCTTCTGGCTCTATCAGAGGTTCAGGTTGACAAATGGAGACGTGGCAGGCTGTGGTCTTTTGTTTTCAGCAATGGCGGGGTAATATCTGCACCGGCAGCAGCTGACAGCTGACAGCATCCCAGTGTTGGCCCTTCGCCCCTCAATTTCATATCCTCCACTCGAAGCCACATAGCTCTTCCCTAAGCTAAATAATGGGACACACAGCTCTCCCAAGAAAAGACAGGGATGTGTGCGAACATGTGCCTGGGTGAGTGTGTGCACACTTGTGTGAGGGAGAAGTTTCCACCAATCAGAACAGATGCATCTCAAATAATGACTGACCTTAGAGCTTTTTCATTTCTCCTAGGGATCTGGAACACAATGAAAGCATCTGGAGTTGACTGGGCCCACTGTGCCATGATTTCACATAAACACAGAGACTGAATGTGTCCTGGGGTCTTGGAATTGAGCAGTTGTGGGTGAGCCTGCATCCCACCTTGCCATCTGACTCCTGCATCAACCTCAGGATGCAGCTTCCATCTTTGGACACTTACTTTTGGCCTCCCAGATGCTTCTTGGTTTGAACATTATGGGTCAAGACTAGCTCAGGCAAAAAAAAAAAAAAAGTTTGTGAGACCTCATTTCAATGAAACAAGCCAGGTGTGTAGCACATGCCTATCACCCAGATACACAGGAGCTGTAGGTGGGAGGATTGCAGGCGGGGCCAGCCCTGGGTATTTAGAAGTGATTAGAACAGTGGGGGCACAGGAGGCAAAGGGTTGGAGGGGTGTGTGGGGGCTGGTTAGCAGGGGGTACCATTGCCAGCTATGGTAGAGAGGGAGAAGGTGGTGAATCTGCTGGAGATTGGAAGTCTGGGATCAGGAGGGAGAGACAGGAGGTGCTCAAGTTCCAGGTCTTTGGGATCCCATACACACATCTCCCTGCCTGTCCCTGGCCAGCAAAGCCAGACCCCATCTTCATCCTGGGGTGCACACACAGGCCGACCCAACCTGGGTGCCAGGACTGAGACAAGGAGAGGTCTGGGGAGACATGGCAAACCACAACACAGGACAACACTGTGCTCATTTTCTTGGCCTGTGATGTGTTCTTAATCACATTAATTCCTCCTCTAAATATAGAGGCCATCTGCCGCCAGCTGGCTTGTGATCACTGATCGCCCACTTAACAATCACTTACTGCGGCTGCTGGGTTAGGGTGTCTGTGGGGCCAGGGCAAAGCACAGGCCTGGAGGTCCGGAGGCCTAGACCTGCAGGCTTCACCCAAGGGCTGAAGCAGGGCCTCCTTGTGGAGGAAATGTCTGCCTGAATAGCTCATTTGTCTATCTATCTTTATCTATCTATCTATCTATCTATCTATCTATCTATCTATCTATCTATCTATCTATCTATCTATCTATCTATCTATCTATCTATCTATCTATCTATCTATCTATCTATCTATCTATCTATCTATCTATCTATCTATCTATCTATCTATCTATCTATCTATCTACCTACCTATCTATCAACCTACCTACCTAGCTACCTATCTACCTATCTAATGAGTCTATTTTATCTGTCTGCCTGATCTATCTGTCTTCTCTTTCTAATCCATCTATCTGTCTGTCTTATCTGTTTGTCAAGCTAATCCACCCTTCTCTCTTGCTTTGTGTTGGTCTTCTGTTAAAGCTCCTTCTAAGAGGGTGCCAGCCTGGTGGGGGCACCTGTGCACAGGTTAAGAATGCTAATGACACATATCCCCTCCAGCTGGTCTCTGCCCTCCCAGCCGCTGCCTGGTCTATTCCAGCACTCCTGTTAAGGACAATTTAGCCCTGCCACTAATTACTTTTAAAGTTCTAGATCTCAATTAGAGAGTTCATTACATTTCACCATCTTGCCCCCATTAAAGACATTTTCATTATTAAGTTGATTTGGCAGAAAGGAAGAGCCCTGCTGAGACCGAAGTGTTACTGTCCACAGTGCCTCCTGCCTGCTCTGCAACCTGCCTGGTCTTAGGGATACCCTTGAAAGCTTTGCTTTGGGACCTCATCCTCACTCTCCAGTCAGTTAACAAATATTCTTGAGGTCTTGGCTTTGGACTCGGTGCTAGGCTGGGCTGGGCACATGGAGCCGAGTTAGAGTGCTACCATTGCTGTTACAAATACTTGTGAGAAGAAAAACTGCAAAGAAGAAAGATGAAGCTAGGCACAGAA
>NW_027202283.1:515873-718373 GCF_024711535.1 Dipodomys merriami | reverse complement strand
TTGATAATGCACTGTCTCCCAACAGTTTATAAAGAATCCAGTATTTATTTTACAACTAAGTGACTAATCTTTTCATAATTTAGTATTTATACAAAAAGGTCATCACATTCTGATTTCTCTCCTTATTAAGTGGCTTGAACACAAGAACTTGCACTTGCTCAGCTTGCTTGTAAGGCTGGTGCTCTACTAATGGAGCTATGTTTCCAGCCTGGGTTTTGGCTGTTTTGGAGATAGCTTCTCAAAGACTTTTCCACCTGGGCTGCCATGATCTCAGCTAGGATTATGGGCATGGGCCACTGGCACCCAGTAAATGACTGTTTAAAATATGCATGCAATTTCAGAGTTGAAACAGATCAACAGAGAGCAGAACTGTGTCAAATTATCTGTTACACTTTGGGGACGTCATATTACATCCTGAATTTGCTTTATGGATTTTAGTAAATATGATAGCTTTCCTTATCTGCATCTTGTACCTCTCATAAATGCATTCATAAGTCATTTATAGCTTTTACATTCCTGTAAGAGGATGCAGTGAGAATCAAGGAAAGGCATTGATTTTTGAAATCCTTTGGTTCAACTCATGCTAGCTTTGTATGGTGGTGGCTGCAGGGCAAAGATGTCTGACTCTCCCTAGGGGAGGGCATCTCTTGGGACCCTGGGACCTGGGCAGTCTGTCATGACAGAAAAGTGCGCAGCTAGGCTGTTTGGCTTGGGCAATAGAAAAGATCTTAATGAGGTGGAGGTTAGAAGTTTGAATTCAAGGCCAGCAAGTTGGCTTTTGGTGAGGGCTTGGGGCAGATGTGTTGGTGCTAGGCTGACATTGATGGTGAGCCACCACATGGCAGGTGGTATGCCAGGCCTCCACATGGCTGGGCGGACCATGGGTGTTTTTGTAGGGGCCCTGCTGGGAGGATGCTGGGAGAGCTTGGGAGGAAGTTTGGCCTGAGAATCAAGGGCAAATGGGAGGCTTTGGGGCAGATTCAAGAGGCACAGATGAGGCGGGGGAAGGAGTACAGGAGGGCAGGAGATCAGCAGGGAAATGGGGGCAGCGAATGTCAGCACAGACAATCAGCCATAGCAATCTCCACGACAGACTTGTATGGGGAAAGGAGAGGAGGGGAGTCGCCCGGACACTTGCAGGGAAGACCAATCCCGACTCCACCCATTCCTAGCAGTGTCACCCTGGGGATTTTTAAAAAACTACTCTCAGCTCAGCTCTTCAGTTGGCATGGTGAGAGGAGCAGGGCACAATGAGTTGATGGGTGTCACCCTGGCAAGAGGCCCAAAGAAGGTTCCTCGTGGGTGATAGCTCTCCCAGGGGATTCCTAGATTAAAGGTGATCACACTGACTAAAGATGAATCCCATGGAAAGAGGGGGGTCTCTGGTAGCTCCCATGTGTCTGAGCCTTGGAAACTTATGAAGAATAGACGATGTGCATGGAGTGCCAGACCTACCTCTGGGCCCAAATCTGAAGACAATGGCAGCTTTTATATCTTGCTATCAAAATCATCCAAATGTCCTTGGATGCATGTTATGAGGATGCCCAGGTGGCCTATGGGACCCGTTGGGAAGGAGCTGGGGCCCTCACTCTACCCGGAGCCACCAGAGGACAGCTAGCAACTCTGTGATGTTGAGCGGATGTGCCAACTTGGAGTGCAGGAGATGCTGCCCATCAGGCATTCCATGTGTCCACAATTGACCACCCTTTTGACCTGGCCTTGTCCATATCCACTACTTGAGAGCAAAGTAAGTGGGCAGCGGTGGCTGCGAACAAATCCATTTCTGGGACCCACACTACTCCAAGGCCAGCCTTAATGCATCCATGAGGGAGGGTCCTCATAAACTAATTACCATCCAGGAGGCTCTGCCTCTAAAAGGCAACATTCTCCCCCCTATCCTCCCCACCTGTTCAAGCCATAGCAACCCTCCATCTTGGGATAGTCTGTTGCAGAGCCACAGTGAGCTGGAAAACACAGGTCACATGGTGAGAACAGCATGCTGGACTCCAGAGTGATTGTAGAAGTATTATAGGATCATGCAAAAGCTGTTATGAAAATCGATTCTAACACCAACATGGCTTATCTGTCACCATTGCTATTCAGCTGGCCCACAGATCCCTGTGTCCCCAACCCCCCCCTCCCAAGCCCCCACTCCCCTGCCGCCTGCATGAGCTTACCATTTTAGTGCTATGGGCCATTTTAGTGCTATGGGTGTCATCAGGACAAAGCTTTGTGCATCTCGCTGTTCCTGGTGGGGCCCTGGGGCTCCTTCCAGACTGGCAGGTGATGGCTCAGTGTGTGGAGGAAGGCACAGTTGCCTCTCTTCCCAAGGACTATGTGGAAATTATGTTCTTATAATGAGGGTCCTGAAGAACCCCCTGCCCCCCAGGCTTAGATGGTGCTGCTGTACAGTGCTCAGCAGGCACATAGCAGCTGTTGATTATGACAGAACATGGCATGATGGGGGCCGGGGGTTCCCTCAGGAACAAACTCCCACTACACTGCCTGGCTGTCGCCATTAGTAGTGGCTTTTGAGGTGACAGGCTGGGTGAAATATCGCCATTGGCATCCTGTCTCTGCCTGCCCATCTTGGGAGAGCCCTAGATGGTGAGGTACCCCATGACATTATTAATGCCGCTTTGCTGAAAATTTCACACACTCAGATAAATGCCTTATGGCATTTCCTGCTTTCCAGGGGCTCCAAGGATGGAGAGAAAAAGTCCCGAAATAGCAGCTCGGTGCTGGTTGTCAAGGCAACGGGACCCTCCATCCAGCAGCCGGGACTGCCAAACTGGGCTCCCGGAGGGAGGGGCAGGGATGAAATAAATGACAAATGTGCCCAGGGCCCTCCAGGAGCCTCAGATCTTGGCTTTGTAAATCTAGGGGGGCCTCCTCTCCACCCATGTGTCCCAGCAAACAGGGGTGGCAGTGGTCAGCTGGTGAAACCAGACAGACAAAGGAGGCGTATGCTGCCAAGTGCAGCGGGCAGTGTGGAGTTGGATATGGCTGGGCTTCTCGTAATCTCTAATGGGCTCATGGGTATATATTCATGGCTACGTGTTAGGGAATCCTTTGGCAACGGAAACTCTGTTTTGGGGATCCTGCAATGGTTTAGGAGTGTGGTGGGGCTATCAGAGCAAGGATGGAGTTGGCTGGAAAATGGGGAGATGGTTAGGGAGGCTGGGGTGTTATGGGTTGGGAACGTATGTGTTAGGTTGTGGGGTGGTGGTGCTTGCTCCTTGCCGGACCCCTGGGAGGAAGAGTTCCCCTTGGACACAGAGCAGGGAAGTGGCTCCACTGAGCATTGGAGGAAGTGAGCTTTCCTGGCTCTTTTCACCCCTGGAGTAGCACTTACATTGAGTTTTCAAAACCTCGAACACCCATCCACACATGGCCCAGGAATGGAGTAGGTTCTTCATTCTTGAAGGCTGGCCTCCAGTCTGGACACACTGTGTACTCTTTCTTATGCATTTGAGACCCATTGTGTGCTCCTGGTTGTGTTAAGAAAGGCTTGGTCACTAGGCCCAGTGTGTGCTTTTGTGTGTGAAGGGCAGGTTAGAACATCTACTGTGTGTTTTTGGTTGAAGTAGGCACACTGTGTGCTCTTGGGTATATTATTCAGGGATAAGCCAATAGACCTAGTGTGTGCTTGGGCATACTATGCCCTTGTGTGTCTTTGAATGTTTTATATTCACTGTGTGCTCTTGGGAAGTTCAGTTCATGTCGGCCAATAGACCTACTGTGTGCTCCTGGGTATGCTAGTCAAGGGTGGGTCAGTAGACCTACTGTGTGTTTTGGGGTGTATTAGGCAAGGTCAGATGGAACAAGTTGTCACCACTAATAGAGTTTGCTTCCCAGGGGTCCTCCTCGTCTTTCATTTTGGGGTAGATCAGCCTGCTCAAAACAAGAAGCAAAATACTGTTCTCTATCATGCAGGGAAGCCTCATCCAACTGTGTCTGGCCAACACCGAACTCCTTCTCTCAAGGCCACGGGTCAACCAGAAGGAGAGATCTGCGGGAAATTTGAATTGTGAGGTGTTTGGTGTGAATCTAACAAGTGAATTGGCAAGCATGAAGAACGCCGCCCCCCCCCAGCCTCAGCACGGAGATGCTGCTGGAAGAAATCTCAGCTGGGATTCATGTGCTCAGAAAGACAGAAGCCAGCCCAGGAGCCGGGATTGTGGATCAGTCAGTGAGTTGGCCTGAGGTGATGGCTCTGTCGGCTGGGCTCCTCCACCCTCCTAGCGCAGCCTTGCTGACATTCTCCATTGGGTTCCCTGATGACATGATGCTGAAAGACCTGGGAAATGGCCAGTGTCACCCTGGGGACAGAGAGACACCCCCCACACTTTTGAGGCTTGGTTCTCAGTGAGGGATATTTTTCTGGGGACCGTATCCAATGAGTTCAAGGCCGGAACTCAACACCTCCCCTCTGCTGTTGACTCACAGTAACAAATATGAGAGCTGGGCATGACGTTTAAGGCCCAGTAGGGGACAGGTCCCGAAAGGAAATCATAATGAAATTGGGAGAGAAATGAGAAGAGGTGGAAATGAGCACAGAACCATAGGACATGACTCCCCCAAGCAGGTTTATGACTCAGAGAACCCCAAGTCTGCATTCATCTTCTCTAAGCCTTGTTTCTGGCTTGGAATCATGCATTCTACATAATAGAACCAGAAATCTGAGTATTGGCATCCCGCTCACTCACACACCTGCAAACCTGCATTGGAAATGGGGCAGAAAATGAGATGTGGGATTATCAGGACAAGTGTGGCCTCGTCCCACCACACCTGTGTTCACCTTGAGGCAATCAGGAGAGTGGAAATCCCTACTGTCCAATGTGACCCAGCCCTCCTTCCTTCCTGACAGGCCTTGGGTTTGAATTCATGGCCTCTCAATTTCTGGGAAAGTACTTCACCACTCTCTGAATGGTCCTGGTGTTTTTTCTTTTCTTTTTTCTTCTTTGGGGCTGCTGGACTTGGAACTCAGGATTTTGCTCTTGCTTGGCTGGCACACTACTACATGAGCCAGGTCTCTGGCCCCACTTTTTGTTGGTTATCCTGGAGATGCGGTTTTTCAGACTTTTCTGGTGAGGCAGATTTTGAACTGCAATCCTCTGACCTCAGCCTCCTGAGCAGTTGGGATGGCAGGAGTGTAATCTGAGCCAGGGCCTGACACTGAATTTATACAGCTTTCCAGTCCTGTAGCCATGAGACGCAGAGACAGGGACAAGGTGCACTTCCACGTTGCTTTCCTGACGACCTTCACCCTCCATGCAAGAAGGACGATGGCATGGTGGGGTGCAAGGACCCTCCAAGTCCGTGTCCATGCTTGGCCTGGCCTGGCCTGTCCTGGCCACTGCTTCCACAAGGCTGGCTTCTAGGTTGGGAGGCCCAAGTGAATGGAGCTCCAAGATTCTTTGCTTTTATGTCTAAGAGGCTGTGACCCCCAGATTTTCCACAGCAGTGAGCAATGTTGCTTCTGGGATGCTGGGATGGGACACCCCCAATTCCTTCAGACAGACAGAAACCCTGCCTGCAGAATTCCTCATCTCCCTGGAAACAGAATGGGGATGTAATTCTGGCCTCTTCACTTCCCATCGCTTTGAGGTAGGGGTGAATGACTGGGAGGCTTGGTTGGCTTTCCACAGCCTTGTCTGGTGCTTGGGGAGGAGATGGAGCTGAACCCTGTGGGTACAGCCGCCCTTCCTGACTGATGGACTTACAGCCACTTCCATGGTCACAACCACAGCCACAGCCACCTTTTACTCTCAAGGATCCACTGAGGCATGGATGGCCTCAGAGGCTCTACATGCTGACTGGGGCTGAGGAGCAAGTGGGGTTCCAGAATGATCAGGGCTCACCCTCCCTCTCACGTTGTCTGCCCACCTCCCCTCGTCCCAGCCCCTCAGACAGGACATATTTCAGCTCTGCAGCTTTCATCTGGAAGACTGTCAGGTCATTGTTCAGAGGAGTCACACCGTGGAAATCCTCCCTTCGTAAGCAGTGAGGTTGTGGAAGTGCGTTTGTAGTGCAGTGTGTGCCTTCAGGGATGGTCACATTTTAGATCTAACTTCCACATCTGTCCTCTGAGCTTGACTCACTCCACAGGCTACTTATTTTCCTGAGAAAGACATAATATAATTCTTAATTTAATTCTATTGTATATATTTAATATATTTAATCCATATATATTCATATATATGTACATATACTTCACACACACACACACACACACACACACACACACACACACACACACACACATATATATATATATATGTGTGTGAGTAAGCATACAAACCTTGGAACAGTATATGTGCTTACTTTTATGTTCTAGTCCAACATGAAATTTAAATATGGATGGGTAACTTTCTTTTTCTCTTTTAAGTCTGAGAGTGAGACAAGAACCTGGCACTTTCCTCATTGACTGGCATTCTACCGATGGAGCCACACCTTCAACCCCTGATTGGTAAGTTTGACAACTTAATATGTTTAAAAACTTTTAGTTTGGAAAATCACCACCATAGACTAAACAAAAAAATAGCTTAGCAAGATCTGGGCTGTCATCCGTTTGTAGCATCCATCATAGAAAGCAAGTGTGATCATAATATATCAAGAGCATTTACAAATCAATAAGATGAAGGCTGATTACCTTTGTCAAAATAGTGGGTAAAAGACACAAATGGTAATTTGCAGTTTCCAAGATGTGGGAAAATACGTTTCCAACTAAGGAAATAAAAATGGAAACAAGATGCATTTACTATAAATTTGGTGTTCCCAAAGAGGCAGGGCAAACACTTCAAGCAAAGGCCAGCCTAAAGTGTATGGGGAAACTTGAGTTCACTGATGTTAGCTGGAACAAATGTTGTGGAGCATGAACAATGTCAAATCTCTGGACCCACATTAATCTCTAAATAAATTTTATTTTCTTGAGCCTTCCCTTCCTGTCTCCTTTAGGAAAAAATACTCAAACAGGAGATTTACAGCAATGTAAATGGATGGCTTTTTTTGCCTCCACATAGATTTTATTGTGCATCTGCAGTGGGGGTCGGGTCTGTATTAAAAGGAAAGATTTGTTTCTACCACTTCCTATATATGCAGTAATTGCAATTCTTTTTGACCAATTTGTAGAAAAATTGAAGTCAATGGCTAGGAATTTTCCCCCTTTTTATTTTTCTTTCCATTCCAAAATTACACCAGAACTTATTCTTGAGGTGTAGGTGTGTGTGTGTGTGTGTGTGTGTGTGTGTGTGTGTGTGTGTGTGTGTGTGTGTGTGTGCCAGCACTGGGGTTTGAACTCAGTGCCTCACACTTGCTAGACGTGGTGTTCTTCCACTTAAGCCAGTGGCCTCCAGCTCCTTTGTGCACTGGTTAATTTCCGGGTAGGGTCTCACTCCTCTATGCCTGGCTTGGCCTGGCCTGGGTTGTCCTCCTGCACGTATTGCCTGTGTTGCTCGGGATGCCTATTGTGTACCACCATGCCTAGCCATTGTGCTTCGTCTTTGGCTGGGATTACACATATTTGCACCACCACAGTCAGCCACTGGTCAAGATGGGGGACTCAGACTCTTCTGTCCTGGTTTCTCTTGAAATTTGATCCTCTTGTTCCCACTTCCCAAGAAGCTGGAATAACAGGTGAGTCAGTCACCATGGTCAGCCCTGCGTATGCTTTTAAAAGATATTCAATTTCATAAAAAAAACAAAACACACAAGACATTTATCCTCTGGCCTGTTTAAAAACTGACACCATGCCCTGTTTTCTCCTGATGCTGGTTTGTAGCCTCATCCTGAAACCGGCCAAGATCTTGGTTGCTCAGGCCAACCTCGGCCATGAACCACATTAGCATCTGGTCCTGTAAAGATGGCAAACTTATTGTGTTTTAAAACACAACAGAGAAGAGCGCTCCCTGTCCCTGTGTTCCCACCTGCCACAGGCAGGAACATTTGCTCCTCGAGAGTCTTTTGTGGCTCAGTTCCCAGGGACACATTCAGGCAGGCAAGCAAGCTTCAGAGCCTGAAAAGTACACATCCTTGTTCAGGAGAAGTGCCGGAGGTTAGGAAGCGCCCCCACTTAAAGAAGGGAACAGAAGATAGAAGGCAGACGACTGACTGGGTTTGCCATCGTTCTCTCCCTGTCAGCAGAGACACAGGATGCACTTCAGTCGGATTGGCTGCAGAGGCAAACGCTGTCTTTCTCACTCAGCTTTCCTCAGACATTTTAAACTTTTTGGTTGGAAATAAGAAAAGTGAACTCAGAGCCTAGGTCCTGTCTCTGCCCGAGGCAAGTGCTCTACCACTTGAGCCACAGCTAATTGGAGATAAGTACCTGAGCTGGCTTTGAACCAAGGTCCTCAGATCTTAGCCTCCTGAGTAGCTGGGATGCCAGGTGTGAGGTACAAGCACCCAGCAGCCATCTTTACTGCATTGCTCTGTTCTTTAGGCACAGATTATACAGGACGATGTAGTGAAGAGTTCACAGTACAAATCGCACTTCTTCCTTGTTATCTTCTTAAAGCTCTTACAAACATGCAGGTTCTGGGCTAGGTGTGGTGACATATAGCTGTAGTCTCAGCTACTCAGAAGGTAGAGACAGGAGGATCTTCAGTGTGAGGCCAGCAAGGGTAAATGGCACACATGGCAGTTATGAGTTATTTGTTTTATTGGTATAGCTCTGTTGAATTCCTTCCTTCCTCCCTCCTTCCCTCCCTCCTTCCCTCCCTCCCTCCCTCCCTCCCTCCCTCCCTCCCTCCCTCCCTTCCTGCCTTCCTTCCTTCCTCTCTTCCTTCCTTCCTTCCTTCCTTCCTTCCTTCCTTCCTTCCTTCCTTCTTTCCTTCCTTCCTTCCTTCCTTCCTTCTTTCCTTCCTTCTTTCCTTCCTTCTTCTCTCTTTCTCTCTTGTCAGTTATGGGCCTTGACTGTCCCTTAGCTCTTCAGCTCAAGATGAGTACTCTACCACTTGTGCCATAGCACCACTTCCAGTTTTCTGGAGATTCACTTGAGATAAGTGTCTCAAGGACTTTCTTGCCCTGGCTGGATTTTAACCTCGATCCTCAGATGTGAGCCTTCTGAGTGGCTAGGATTACAGGTGTGAAATACCACCACCCAGATTCTTGAGTTTATTTCTCATTTCCCCTAAGCAATTGATTAAAACACATTTTCCTTCAGGAAGTTAGGATCCCTCTCTTGAAGTTCCTATCTCTCTTACACTGAAAAACCACCATGCTGATCTGGTCAGAGTCTGATGTTGCTCTTTACAGACACACGGTGGCGCTGTTGACCTTACGTCCACCTCCCAGGCTGGGCAGGCCCAAAGTCGCAGGGATACCATGGGGAGCATCTGAGGACCAGCCAGAGCTCTGTCCCCATGAGTGGTGTCATAGCCCTTGTGGTTCAGCCATTTCCACAAGTGGCACAGTTGGAGCACAGCTGTCTTGGAGCAAGCCTTTCAGGTCCACATCTATCCCCACTCTCAGAGAAGGCCCTGGGCCTCTTCTATCCCCCTAGCTCTCCTGACCTCTGGGTCAAGGTGGGGGGGGTCAGCCCCTGGAGGACCTTGGTGACCACCTGGGTCTCTCTAGCACGTGGTTCTGAGCATGGGACACTTGCTGGCATGGCTTGTGTTCTTCTGGCAATGAACGGGGCTCTGTTCTTCCTTGCATTTCCAGCAAGCAGTAGAAGGACTGTTGGGAGCCTGGAAGGCCTCCACAATGCCTGGGGATAGGAGCATGCCTGGGGCCTGGCAAAGCCCAGCCTGCAGGCCCATCTTGGCTTGGACACTCTGAGTCCGTCAATTTAACTCTCCACACTGATGCCATTGATTTTTATGTCTCTCTACACTAATTAGACGTGTTATCACTAATCTTTCGTAATCACCACAAGGAGCTTGTGGAAAGTCTCTGAGATTTCAATCTACATTAAAAATAAGAAACATTATCACCTCTGGGAAAATGAAGAAAAAAGCACATGTAATTTTAAGGTTTAAATCAATAAAGCTGTCCGGCTTCTCTTTTGTGCTGGTATCAGAGGAATTTATAAATATCCCATTCAAAGTTCTTCCTGTCCCTCTGATTCCCCAGGGATGAGGGCTGACTTTTGGTGTCAGATGGAAGCTAAGCAGATGAATGTCAAGAGCACACTCTTGTGGGGGGGCTGGGATGGACTTGGGGGTGGACAGGGGCGGGGAGGTGTTCTCACTCCTTTATTTTGATTTCTGTTGATTCTTATTCAAAAAGCCTTTGAAAGGCGAGAAAGGAGGAGAGAAAAATCCTTTCTTCTTTAATTAATCTGTCTTTCCAATTGTTAGATCACCAAGTTTGATTGCCAAACAACCAGCCTGCCCCAGGCAGATTAGATCATGTAGGTGCAGACAGGGAGGGAGAGGTAACCAGCATGCTAACCAAGGACCCTGCCTTTGGGAATGTGGAGAAAAGAGATGATGTTCAAATGCAGAGAAGCAGAAGCAACTCCAGCACATTCTCTCTCGAACAATTGGAATGAGAATGTATAGATACGGAAGAGAGAGGAGCTTGTTTTTAATGTGCTGTAGATATGACAGGCTGTAATTTGGAACATCTCTGATCAGAAACAGAGGTGACATGTAGCCAGGTATGGGGGGGGAGGCAGAGAAGGCAAACACATTCTCTGCCCCAGACAGGCTGGCACAGGCCGTGGAGACAGCTGGTGCCCACTGGGTGCTGTTGTGTGCCACAACTGCAGAGGCAGGCTGTGTTTGCACAACTCCAGTGTGTGTGGGGGAACTGTAGTCAGCTCCTAGTGAGACAGCCGGGGAAGAATATGCTGATCCACTCTCCCTGCTTGCCAGGGAGCTCCCAGCTCAGATCTGGTGAGACCTCAGCTGCTGACTTGGCGGCAGGAGGGTGAGGTTTGTGGTGTGCTCCTAGTTTGTCTGGAGATGAGAGGCAGCTGTTGTGAGGATGGGTCCTTCCTGAGGCTCCCAGGAAGGAATTCCTGGCTTTCTAAAGAGAGAACAGACTTGGGCTGGCATACTTGCTCTGCTTTGCTATGTGCAGTGAGGAAAATGATGGAGAAAAACACATTCAAGAGGTTATTATAGAGACAGTGATTCGGCTGCAGGGAACGCGGGCCTCGCTGAGATTTTCCAGGTCGGGATCGGGTGAACCGTCCCTCACTGAGTGTGAACTGATAGGAAGCTTGATCGACAGGTAAAACTTACACCCCTGGTGTGCAACTGCGCATGCCCAAGTTTGCTGTGACTGCTCATGTGCAGTTAGTAGAGCTAGACTGGCCTCCTGCCAAGGCTTCCGGACACCAAGAGGCCTGGGGGTCACTGTAGGTCACTGTCCTGTGTTTGCACTGGGGCCTAGGGGTCACTGCAGTTCACCATCCTATCCCACACTGGTGAGGGGCTCTGCTTCTTTGGGGAACCCTGGCCAAGGGGACTAGGGACCAGGCCGTGTAGCCTCAGGAATCCCGGCTCCCTTTTGATGGGCCCTTTGCTGGCCATGTACACTTTTCGCTGGTACTGGGCTGTGTCCTCTGGAGAGGTCTCTCCCTTGTCCTAGCCTCTCCCCTGCCATGGAAGACCGGCCTTTGTCCCCACCCTCCAGAGTCTCTGTCAAGAGTCAGTGAGGTTGCAGACACCAACCCTACACTGGGGTGGACAGAGCAGGTGTATCCCCTGTTGTGACCAGGAACGCTGACCTGCCCAGGAGCTCAGCACCCAGTACTCCTGTACCTCACCACTGCCTCATGCACTCCTCCCAAATCCAGGGGGATATCTTCTCAGAAAGGGGGATTTTCTGGATTCAAGGTTTCTAGACACCTTTGTCATCTAAATGCGGATTTATGGACAGAAAAGGCAAAAGAGGTGATAAAACCAAATTTTCTATATCTCCCTTTCACTCCTTCCTTTCTTCTTTGGCCTGGGATTTGAACTCAGGTCTTTGAGCTCGCTAGGCTGGCACTCTACTACTTGTGCTACATGCCCAGTGCTTTCTGCTTTCATGACTTTTTCTATAGGGTGAAGTTTCCATCTTGTCAATGATTGTGTGGCCAACAAGACCAGTTCATTCACCCATTCATACGCCAACAGTGGTCTTCAGGAGGAAAGAAAATGCTAAAAAAAAAATAATAATAATACACAAAGTTTTTTGCCTTTTGTTTTAGCCGTATATCTGAGCAGATTATCGTGGCTTTGGGTTTTCACCAATTGTGATCAAATTTTGGACAAAAAGCAGCTAAGCAGGGGGTGGCTGTAATTGGACGCTGGTGGCAAGCTCTACTGTCTCATTTCTGGGCCTGTGATGAGGGCTATGTTGGGGCCAAGCTGAGCTGCTCACTGCCTGGCGGCCAAGAAGTAGAGGCAGACAAGTTGTTTCTGGGAAAAAGACCCACGCTGAGAGGATACTCCACAGTGACTGCGCCCTCCTCCAACAGGGCTTCAGTTCCAGTGTCCACTCATGAGTGTTACCCTGGGATAAATATGAGAGCTTATGACTAAGTCAGCTCTCAAAATCCTATCGTCCAGAACCAGGCCTTTGTCCCATGAGCCTATGGGGGAGTCTTTGGTTCAGACCCTGATAATAGCATTGGAACAGCAAATCTAAATCCCAGCAGCGGTCCTGGGAGAGGGCTGTATGGTTATGTCTGAAAGTCAGGAGCCTTCTTGGCAGAATGAGTATCAGTCCTGGGCGACTGAGCAGAGGTTTGAACCCAGTGCTGCCCAACACCAGCACAGTGTTTCTCCTGGCAGATCTCCCCAAACTACTGTCAGAGTGGATGTTTCTAGAATCTTCGATGAGGCAGCATGTGGCCCTGGGCCTTGCATGGAGCCCTCTTGGGAAATACTGCCTCCAAGCCCAGAGGGAAGGGTTATCGCCAAATGAGCTGTCCATACCAAGAGGAAATTAGAGAGAGATGTAGAGCAATTTTGCAGTGCTCTTGCTCTGCTGACAGCTGTGTATGCAGCTGGCAACGCATAAGGAGGATTTATTAGAAGACGTCGTATTTGGTTAAGTACTTTGTATTAAGATGAGTGTTTCCCTCATACAATGGGTTTCCAACCATTTCCGGGCATTTTTTTAACTCCTTGCATTTCACCGAGGCTGAAATAATTACAACAATTACCAGTCAGAAAACCCATACTGCCCAATTATCATGTAATTCATTTTCGCAGATCACTGTCAGTTTGGATAAAAAGTGGAAGACTTTTAGAAACTGCTGTACTTTCCTCTACAAACCTTACTGTTGTGCTCCATAGTTCTAGGGTGGCTTGAAGATGAGCTAAAGGCATGGCCTTTGTTAGAGGGGTGGCTTCAGTGGATAATATGGCATTAGTAGAAGTGTGGCTTCAGCAGAAGGTGTGGCTTCAACAGGAGGTGTGGCCTCAGCTGTAGGTATAGCCTCACCAGGAGGTATGGATTCAGCTGGGGGTGTGGCTTCAGCAGGGGGTGTGGTCTCAGCTGTAGGTATGGCTTTGGCAGGAGGTGTGGCTTCAGCTGGGGTGTGGCTTCAGCAAGGGGTAGGGCCTCAGCAGTGGTATAACTTCAGCAGGTGTGGCTTTAGCAGGAGGCACTCCTTGTGGCATCCAGCCAGGTTCAAATCCAGTTGTTGCAGCCTTAGGCAGATATGGAATCTTTCTGTACCTGTCTTTGCTCATGTGTAAATAGGTGAGTGCATGTGTCTTTGTTTTATGGGGCCAAGGATAAGCCAGTGTAGCTGGTGCCCCAGAATGGCCAGTGAGCAGTGAGCACCTGTCGGTGCTGGCTGTAAACTTCCTGCAGGCTCACACAGCTAGCTAGCTAGCTCAGACTTTCAAACACCTCATGGAAGGACACTGAAAGGCTGCCTTAAAGGTCCTGGATGCAGGGAACTGTACTTGGCCCAGTGGTCCCACTGTCCTTTCCAGCCAGATGGAGTGTTGCAGTTTCTGGCTATGCATGTGGGGGACCCAGTTATTTTGCTGTAGGCTGACACAAATGAGAGCCAGCAAGTGGTGTCTCCATTGGAGCTCCTAATCTCCCTCTTTCTACCTGTCTCAGTGTGGTCAGACATAAAACTCATTTGCCTGGGGCCAGCAGCACGGCTGACCCAAAATGGAATTAAACCACGTTTCCTTTCTTCTCTTCCCTCCTCCTCCCTGGGCCACCAGCCGATGGAGAAAGCTTTCATTGCTCTCATTGTTTCCCTGCCCTCTCCCCTTCCTCCTCCTGCTCCTCCTCCTTGTCTTTCTCTGCTCCCAGGCCATAAGGTGAGCAGCTTCCCCCTGCACAGGTGCTCATGTGCTGCCATGATGCTCTGCCTCAATGCAGGCCCAGAGTTGTCGAACTGGTAAACCTTGGATCAAAACCATGAGCTAAGATGAAATTCTGTACCTTTTAAATAACTTCTGTCTCCTGTAGTTGTCTCCACAGCAGCAGCAGCAGCAACAACAAATCCACTGGTGCCAAAAGGAGAAGTATCCAAAAAGAAAAGTGACAACGGAAGTGCTGTTATTTAAAATCATTTCTGTTATATCACTCTGAGGCTCACGGTGCTGACTGAAGTCTGTCTCAAGTTTCTCTCCTGGTTACAGCCATACTTCTGAATGAATGTCAGGCCCCTTTGGTATCTGCTTGAGACTGGCTTCAAGACCTGTCCTCCATGCAGAGCACTGGTACCTACCCAGGGTCGGGGTCTCTACATGGAGTCCCGCTCCCCTCACAGTTCATCTGTCAGGCTTCTTTTTAACTCTTGAATTATGCTTTGGAAAAGCAGCCAATTGAGCAGAAAACATAAATTGTTTATGTGGTACTGAAGAATCAAACCCAGGAATTCATGCATGCTAGGAAAGCACTCTATCATTAAGCCACATTCCCAGCCCCAAAGCTTTGTTCATTTTCTTCTACTTTTCTCCTGATGCTTTGGGAAAAGATGGAAGAGACAGAAGAATAAAAGATGGGGAAGAATGTGACCTTAGGGTCAAGAGAACAGAGCTTTACTCAAAAATCTAGAAAGAGCCAGGGGCAAGAAGCTCATAACTATAATTCTAGGTACTCAGGAGGCTGAGATCTGGAGGATTATGGCTCAAAGCCAGACCAGGCACATGAGGCTCCATCTCCAATGTAATCAAGAAACATCTGGGCTGGAGGTATGGCTCAAATGGTAGAGCACTGGTCAGTCAGCAAGAAGCAAGCAAAAAGCCTCGGTTCAAACTTCAGCACCATCAAAAAGACTCTGAAAGAAGAGGAAGGAAAACTAGTAGACATATTAGATATACTGTGTTTAATTACTGCCCCTTGCTGCTTGGTTATTTTCGAGGTGGGGTCTTGCTCATGCCTGCACTGGAGTGGTCTGTGGTCCTACAATTTGCGCTGTCTCATATCTCTGGGGATGGCACAAGCGTGCCACTGCTCCTAGCCATTGTGCTTCCACTGTGTCCACATGTCAGGAGCAGGCCACCACTCCAAGCTACTGGTTGAAATGGGGTCTCGCAAACTAACATGTCTGGGCTGACCTCGTACCACAACCCTCTGAACTCCTCTTCTGAAGTAGCTAGGGATACAGGCTCGTGCCATGGTGCCAGTTTCTTCCTGTTGTGATAAAGCCACAAATGCCACCATCGGTAGCCTACCCTCATGACACCATGGGACACTTGTCACTTCTCAACGTCCCCACCTTGAAGGGCCACGGACACAGGCCCATGGGAGTCAGCCTGCAACACATGCACTCTTGGAAGGACAGATGCAAACCAGAGCCCTCAGCTCATTTTGCTTTAGTTACTTTTTAGATAGAGCCTCACATTCTTGTCCTGGTCAGCCTCGACTGTAGTCCTACTGATGCTGTCTGCAGAGCTGGGATGACAGGTGTGAGCCGCCATGCCCTGCTTGCTGGTTGAGATGGAGCTTTTTTGCTTTGCTGGCTGTGATCTATGATCTTCTTTACTTTGACCTCCCCAGCAGCCCAGGATTCACCGGAGCTTTGAGTCTCGCCTTCAAATCTGCCACGCTTTCTACCTTCCCTGTGCCAGGCTCTTCCTTTCACATTTTGTGAAATACAGTCTCAGTTCTCTGCCAGGCCTCTGTGATTTATTGCATGGTGGAGCAAGTAAGACATCCTTCATTTTCATACACAGGAGGAGCCTTAAAAGTTAGTCTCTGAAGTCAGACTTTAAGGCCTCTTGATTAAGAGTGAAATCGCAGACACGATGCCCCAGCTGAGCGCCGGGAAGATGAAGGTGCTAAGTACAGAGCAATTACAGCTAATTTTCTGATGCCCAGATGCCCGTGGACCCCAAAGGTAGTCTGAGTTCAGGTGTGAGTTGGGGTGGGAGTGGGGTGGCAGGCTCACTGGGCTGGCTTTGGGAAGATGTGAGTTGGGTGTGACTCCTGAAGCTACTTTGATTAAGGGAGGTCTGAGGGCTAAAGGGTAGGTAGGAGATGGGGGAGGGCTCCCTGGGTATGTGGAGTCTCCACATCACTACCAGGCTTTGGAACAAAGAAATAAAGACATGAGGATAGATCTCCCTCTCTTCACCAACAAGAGAGTGGGCAGCAGGGTCGGGCAGGGGAAGGGAGAGGATGAAGGGGTGGCTGTGGAAAGGGAAAAACTGAATTAAACAGAAATTCAAATTGTATTTTTTTGTTTGAACCCAAGGCCTCCCTTTTTCTCACCCTCCTCTTCTTCCCTCCCTCCCTCAAACTCAGGGCCTTGTATTCACTCTAGAGATGAAAAGAAACATACAAAGAATCTTGCTGGCTTTCTTGCTCACAGCTGGCGATCTATCATCTGAGCCATACCTCCAGTCTGAATTGTTGCTGGTAATTTGAGAGACAGATTCTCAAAGACTTTTCTGTCTGGGCTGGCTTTGAACCAGCCTCTCGAGCAGCTAGGATGACAGGTATGTCCATCAGGAACCAGGCTTGCGTGTCCTTTATTTCTCAAATTATATAACACAGGCCCAGGCTTTTCTGCCTGAACGCAGCACTTCTGAGATAACTTTTTCTTCAAAGACCTGCGCCTCCTTCCATCTCTCAGGAAGTGGTACGGACTCTGAGTCTCTGAGCACCTCATGGGGAATTCAGTTTCAACAGTATCTTCTCCCCAGCTCCAAGCCCACATCTCTGGTCTCCGTGTAGGAATGAGGGCAAAGGAACACTTCTAGCTCTGGTCTCAGAGGCCTGGGTCCAGGTCTGACTGTGTCTGCTGATCTCTGGGGTTGGGGTGAGTCTAAGCATCACATGGTGCAGACAGGGCTGGTTATCATGGTGGCTGGGGTGGGAATGAGGAGAAAGAGGGGGTTGAAGAAGAAGGAGGATGAAGACGAAGAGGAGAAAAGTAGAGAAAGGAAGAGAAAAAGTAGTAGAGAGGTGTTGGGAGCCAACAGTAAAGTTTAAATTTCATCTTGACCCTGCTGCTCACTTGAAGGCAAGTACAAGGAACTGGTTTACTTAAAAAACACCAGGTGCCCGGGATTGCTTTGCTATGTCTGCAGAGTTTGTTTTACTTTCTACCAGTTGACCTTGTCTTGTTTTTACTGCACTCTATTTTTACTGAAATTTTTCTTGTTTTTCTGGACTATTGTAACCTTATGTTACCTCTTGACTTCTGATAGTATATATTAAGAAAAGTTAAAAATAAATGGTGCGCAGTCTTGAGCTGCAGACCTCCCGACCCCATCCTTTGTCTTATGTCTTTATTTTTCTGCATCCTCGCCCCCTAATTCAGGATTCCCTTTTGTTGCCGGCAGGCTCCAGCAAGTGGCACCCGAACAGGGAACTGAAAACCTGGGATCATGGCAGAGGACCCAGCTAAGGTAAGAGGACATCCAGAAATAGAGAGCAGGAGAGAGTATAGTCGGGAGTAAGAAATTATGGGGCAAGGTAACAGCCACATGTTATATGTGCAGGCTCTCAAGGGTATGCTTCATGCTCAAGCAGTGAAAGTTAGACAGAGTCAGTTAGAATGTTTCTCTTACTTTGTTGAGGAAGTATACCCCTGGTTCCTGGAGGAAGGAACCATTAGTTTAGAAACTTAGCAACAAAAAAAAAAACATAAAACAAAAAACATTCAGGGACACTATGATGCAAATGCCCTGTAAATTAAAACATTGCTGCTTTGTAATTGTCTGGTATCTGTGTAGCCTGCAGGTTCTGTATTGGGGTTGGCAAGAGGTATTGGCGGACGCACTATAAGACAGCCAACTGGGCCAATGGGAGCCATCCCCCAGATCCCCATCAGGGTAAACTATCCACTAGTGCGGACATTTGGGCCCATCTGTAGTCCAACACTTTCTGTCTGACAGTCTACAATGCGCACGCTATGAATGTGTTTCGTCTGAATGTTTGTGTGTATGTATTCTAGAATTCTTGGAATGTTTCTTCTCTCAGATTCATCCTAATGTGAGAGCCCAGAGGAGACTGGCTAACACTCGCTCAATATCTGTTTCTCTCTAGCTCCTTCTTTTTTACTTATACTTTAAACTGACCCCCTTTTCTACGCTTCACAGCCACCTCCTTCACCCTCTCTGGATCAAGAAGTAGGGGGGTGGTGGGGGTGAAAAACCTGGAGGATCTAACAAGAACTTAAAAGGGCCGGCAGGGAGAACTCACAGCCGGATGAAAATGACACTGACCACCTACAAGTGACACCAGCAAGACCTTAGCCTCCAGCCTTGACCCAGGGGGTCTGAATATGGGGGAGAACCTGTCAGTCTGAGGGGACGGCCGCTAGGGACTTCTTTCCCTTTCTCCAACATGACTGGGAATTTTCCTCTACCTTGGAAGGCCCCTGGGTCAAGGTTTGCAGGAATCTAAAAGAAAAAATCCTCCGGAGGTGAGTAGAGGGGGTTCGAATCCCCTGTTAAGTGGATTTGAGTCCCACTTGTGAGTGGTGGTGAGATGTCGCCCCATTCACTGAGACCTAATTTTGTCTTTGTGGCCACTGTTTGTCTTGTTTACTTCGGTGTGTTTTTTGTTCTATGTTTTCTTAGGTAGGGATGAACTGCGTGCCCATTAGTCCCCAACTCAGCCTTTTGTTGTTGTCTTGTGTAGTTCTGTTTTAGAATTGGTACCAGTTTTAAATGTACATACAACTGATTGATTTTTCTGCACTTTAAGATCTGTGTGTGTTTTGTGTGTGTTTGTGAACATGTTTAAGATAAGAATTATCAGCATGCTGTAACAATTGGGTGAGTTTAAGTTTAAAATTCAAAAGGTTATGAGGTTTGGACAATACCAAAAATTTTAAATAATTTTCACATTGTTTTAAATGACCTTTTAAGGATTCTTTAACTTAAAAAATTAAAAAAATCTGGTATTTTAAAATGCATAAGGCTGTTTACACTGTAATCAAGTTATCTGGCTTAACAAAATGCATTGGCTGTTTGGAATTTAGTTCTCTTGGCTAAAATTTGGGAATAAATATTAAAAGTTTAAATGTAAAAGTTTGTTTAACACTGTCAAAGACATTACTGTCCTGTCTGTCTTAAAGTATGTATTTTCATTCAAAAAACCAAGAGATAAGAAAAGGAAAAAATGTAAAAGCCAACAAAAGACCTAGCTTTAGGAGTAAGGGGTAAACAGGCCAAAGTTCAGTTCAGCTGGTCATACATGCTGGGACAGGCCATGGGAGGAGTCCACGCATGGTGAAAGAGGACAAGTTGGCACAAACGCAGTTCGTCTTACCCTAAAGAGTGAGATTAGGTGTGTGCCCATTCCACAGGAGGGGCCAAGTGGCCCACTTTGTTCTGTCCTTTTTCTCTACAGGTAAATACTAGAAACATGATGGTAAAAAATATTTGTGATGTGATGATCTAATTAGTATTGCTAAAACTGCCCCTTTGACTTAAAAAGAGGGTTAAAATGTATTTGTATAATGTGACTTGCTTTCAATGATGTTCTACAATTAGGATATGTTTTTAAAATTCATAAAGGTGTTAAGTTTACCTTCTTGGTACAGTAATGGTGATTGTAATTCTTGCATTAAGGAAAAATTGTCATGTGAGTTTAAAAGTCTTAATGTGTATCTGTTTTAAAACAAGCATCCAAGAGACAATGAGTGACACTTGGCCTCAAGATTTTAAAGGAGTTTTTAAAAATGTAACTAAAAACTAAAATATAAAATAATAAAAGAGATTAATAGGAGGCTTAAAAATTAGGAATGGATTTTTGGATATAAAGTTTAAAAGTAAAATTGTTTTTAACATTTGCCTCAAAGTGGAAAAATTAGGATTACCAAAATAATTGCTTTGGGATTCAAAGTGACAGAGTGCTAGCCTTGAGCTGTAAAGCTGAGGGATAGCACTCAGGCCCCGAGTTCAAGTCCAGGGACCAGCTAAGGGAAATGCAGATGAGGCATTTATCCCAGTGTAGAGAAGACATTCGTGAGACAAGAACTATGGAGGAGCATCCAGAGGCAGTAAGCCACTGCTCAGATGGCAAAAATGTCAGATCCTAGAGTCATTTGTGTGTGGCCCTTCAAAAATTGGTCAGAGCCAAAATGTCATGGGAAGATAGTTTGTAAGCATGCCGAATGTCCATGACTGTCTACCTTGTAGGGACAGAAACATTAGTAATCTGTGATAGTACTAAAAAGTGAAGTTATAAAATGTGTGAGATGGTTTAAATCCCAGCCCCTGTATGTTTCAAAAGCCCTAATTGACAGTAACTTTTGAGCTAACACCAGCTACAAGAAATTTATCTGTTCAAGAAAATCGTTTGTAAACTTGAGAGTGTGTTTCTATTAACATATGTCTATTAACATCTGCACGGGTGACTTAGACATTGTTAGGGTCACTAGGGTGTCACATTCCTAAAGATGCTTTTACAAACCAGAGTGGTAAACAAGCTACACTGCTGTAGCTGGATAAAAAGTCTGTGCATTTGTCAAAAGTTAAAATATTGTTCTTAATGATATCTAACCCTGGTAACCTCTTTCTAAAATAGACTAAGGTTATAGGTTCCTGGCTAAGTAGGATCAACACCCCTGAGTCTGCTTGAAGAAGTTACAGAAGATGAATCTTCACCCATCATCCCCTTTTTAGAATAAGGGACCAGAGTCATAAAAAAAAATGTGGCAAAATAGACAGAAGAAAAACGCATGGAAAATAGTAGTACAGGCCTGAGCCCTCTACATCTGCCTAGAAAATCACCCTTATTAAATGAACTATCTAGTTAAAAAGCTTGTCATCTTGATAATTTGTCCTGGGCTATTGTCTAAATAGTCTTAAAAACTAGTGGGGCCACAGCCTGCCAAGCCTAGGTATTACTTGTATCCTTAACCAGTCTGTGTGGAAATATACAGCCTAGCACGAGGTGTGACAGTCCCTTGGAGACACTGAAAGACCCTGCTGTTGCTGCGGCTGCTACAGCCTTACAGTCACGGGGAAGAAATTGACATAGTTACCCTGACCTCCTCCACCATGGAAAAAGTAGACTAAACTCCTGCCTGATTCCATCTTTTGGATGGCTTCGTTTTGTCCATGTTACCATATAACTACTCTAATTTTATTATGGCTACTCCTCTTGCCGGGAGACTAACAAACATGGTATTGCTCATTCCCTACACTGCTTTGCCTTTATGGGACTTCCTAAACATATTTAAACTGATAATGGTCCGGGATATGTCGGACAAGCTTTTCAAACTTTTTGTAAATCTTACCAGATTTTTCACTCTACAGATATTCCCTATATTCCTCAAGAACAAGAAATTGTTAAACAAGCCAACGGGCTGTTAAAACACCAAATTTTTAAATTAAAAGGGGGGAATTATACCCCTTCTCTCCTGTTAATATTCTTCTCATGCTTTATTTGTACTAAAATTTTAAGTTTAGATTGTAATGGACTTTCCATAGTACATTGACTTTGGGAAAAAAAGAGAGCAAAGAGCTTTTGGCCGAGTTAAGTGGAAGGATCCTTTAACAGGTGATTGGCACGGGCTCGATCCAGTTTTAACATGGGGTTGAGGACATGTTTGTGTTTTTTCGCAGGAAGAAAATGAATCCCACTGGTTGCCTGAGCATTGCGTTAGGATTGTGGAGGCTCATTCTGATGACACAAACCCTGACACATTGGGCTTACGTGCCAGATCCCCCGGTTGTGCACCCTACAACTTGGGAGGGAGTTGAAGTACTTATTTACGTCAATAGATCAGCATACAGTACAGCACCTGATCCCTTCATCCAGCACACCAAGATGGGAGATACCTCAGCTTCAGACATTGGAACTCCATTCTACTTTACCACCAGCTCTAAAGGCTCCATTCCAGGCTGTATTATAATGCTATCCATGACTCATAAAATTTGGATCCCAGACAAAAATCAAATGTACAATATACAGATGACATCTTTACCAACTGGTTACCCAGTTCATGCTAATTTTACTCCATCCTATATGATACCCCGTTGCATTAATTCTTCACAAATAGTAGTATCTACAGGAAAGCCTCATGCAATAAGGTACAGGCATGTGAAGCCATTTGTTACCAATATTTCTGGAACTAAATTTCAATTAATGGACTGGTTTGGAGCTAATCTTACTAATAAGTACAATTTTGGACTGTGGTGGATGAATGGGCATCCTCAACATCATGTTTGGATGCTGGTGGCTGCACTCAACAACATAACCTGGCCCAATTCATCCCTTTTAAAAAATATTATGAGTTGTGTATCACCACCCCATGTCATTATGTATAGACCATTCAATATCTCTATAGGAGCTAATTATTTTAATGTCACCTGTTCTAATTGTTCTTTTACTAATTGGTTGTATAGCAGCATAACTGAATCCATACTTATTGTTAGACAACCATCTGTTGTTATGCTTCCTGTAAATATTTCTAAAACTTGGTATAAAGATTCTGGCATTCAGGTGTTAAGACAATTGAAAAAACTAATGCGCCCTCATCGATTTGTTGGGCTACTTGTAGCTGATGTTTTGGCTTTTATTTTGTTAGCTGCCTCTTCAGCGGCAGCTGCTGTGGCACTAACACAAAATGCACAAACTGTCCATTATCTTAATCAGCTTGCTCATAGTACTACACAAGCCCTACCTCTGGACGCTAAAGTGGCAAAAACTGCTAAAAAAAAAAACTGTTTAAACAATTTCAACTCTATATCACTTCCCTGACTTATGTTAAAGGATTGCTAATGTCATTGCTTGGCATGGGAATGCTTTTGCTGATAGTTTTTCTATGCCTTCCTTGTATTATACGTGCACTGCAAAACTCTCTTATGAGTTTAGCCATACAGCTACATAAGATCAAGCTCTATATAAATGAATTCCCCGAGTGGAACTGTAGCCAGAGACGGGTAAGAGGGGGTGCCAGTCTGACCAACCTAAGACAGGGCCTTCAGCTTTGCTCTGAAGAAGTTCCCGATGACGGGTAAGGCAGACAAGGTGATCCACCCAGCCTAAGACAGGCGGGTTCGCTTCTTCAAACAAACATGGGGGAGATGTTGGGAGTCCACAGTAAAGCTCTACGGTCATCTTGACCCCTGTGCTCACTTAAAGGCATGCATAAGGAACTGGCTTTCATGGAAAACACTAGGTGCCCGGGATTGCTTTGCTATGTCTACAGAATTTGTTTTACTTTCTACCAGTTGATCTTGTCTTGTTTTTACTGCACTTTGTTTTTATTAAAACTTTCCTTGTTTTTTTGCACTATGGTAACCTTATGTTACCTCTTGACTTCTAATATTATATAATAGGAAAAATTAAAAATAAACGGGGGTGTAATCTTGAGGTGCAGACCTCCCGACCCCATCCTATGTCTTATGTCTTTATTTTTCTGCATCCTCACCCCCTAATTCAAGATTCCCTTTTGTTGCCGGCAGGCTCCGGCACAATGGAATTCTAGGCTTCCATCAGAAAGAATGACATAGCCCCATTTGTTAGGAAATGGAAAGACTTGGAAAAAATTATATTAAGTGAAGTAAGCCAGGCCTAAAGAAACACAAGTCCCATGGTTTCCCTTATTTGCAATAATTAGTATATGTCTGAGACAAGCAGAAAAGATCAGATAAGTTGATTTTAGGTGAAATGAACCCCACTATAAGTATTGAATTGTTTTCTTTTTGTGATTGTAACATATTTATAAGATGATTTCTTTGTTGTTTCATATGCCCCTCCCCCACAGCATAACCACTGCTTTCATTGTATTTGATGTTGGTATAATTTGTGGAGGGGAAGGGCAAAAACAAACCGTTTAAATAGGGATACAGGTGGACCCATTGCAACAATGAGATGTACAAGTCGTTATGTTGAAAAACGAACTTTACAACTTTGATGGGGGGGTGATGGGAAAGGATGGGAAGAGGAAACAGAGGAGGAGCCAACAATTCTTGATAAGAAATGTACTCATTACCTTGCCCATGTAATTGTAACCCTGCTGTATGGTATTTTCACAATAAAAAAT
Source organism: Dipodomys merriami (assembly GCF_024711535.1). Taxonomy (NCBI): domain Eukaryota; kingdom Metazoa; phylum Chordata; class Mammalia; order Rodentia; family Heteromyidae; genus Dipodomys; species Dipodomys merriami. Next base: position 694,000 of record NW_027202283.1, on the reverse strand, counting down.
TTTTTTAAAAGACAAAGGCTGGTTCAATCCATTGTTCTCTCTTATGGGAACATGGTATGCTAGGTGTGGAATAGAGACCTGGCGGGCAGGGGAACAGATTCAGACCCAGATTAGAAACTTGCAGTAAGGAGTGAGCGAATTATGGGACTAGCACAGTCTTGCAGACTGGAGGATTGGATGGAAATTATTTGGACGGTATTTCTGTGATGTAAAAATATGTGGACCAAGTTGTAATATGAGGAAATAGACTGCAAAATGATGCAGTATCCAGTATCCCTACTCTCTGTCACTCACTCATCCCCTAAGCTCTGGGTCTGATCCCTCCATATTCCCAGCATAAGAGGGACTATGACAGTGATCCTGAGCGGTTATTCCTGAGAACAACCACTCAGGATCACTTGGTGATTGTAATTGTGGGATGGACGACATTGTTTTGAGCAGTCTCCAGTACAACTGTGGAGGCACCCAACTAGAGCTAATCCTAGTTATCAGCCCAAGTGGGCAGGTTTGATGGGCAGGGCAAACAGGAGCTGGTGCTGCCCTGCTCCCCAAGTAGATATGTAGATGGGGGAGGACTGTAAGAGCAGGTATGGGGTGACTCCACCCACTGTGTCTGGATCACAATGATCCCACAATGCATACCTGTTTCTAGCTGAGCAATAAGATACAAGAATCGAGGCCACATCCCCATTCTGTACCATTGGCATTTTCCTCTATTGGATCATACCACTACCAGCAGGTGAAGGAAGTAAAGGTGCTATGTAGTGACTGATTGAATTTCAGAGATCCTGTAGGAAGTGGGTGATTGCAAGAAGAGAAGTGATTTCAGAAAGCTTGGGAATATGGCCCATCCATCTTCTCTATCCCATTGCTGGGGTATCTAACCAAACCAGAAATGCATGCACAATAAAATTTTCTTTAGGCAAGAAACAACAGCAAGAGTATCTGGAGAGGAATTGACCTGGTGGACCCACTAACACCAACAAAAAGAAAACTGAAAACAGGTAACCTCATAACAAAAATTACTGTGGACTGTAAATCAACCAAGGGTGAGACCAAAGACCATGCAGACCTGGAATCTTCCTCTGGTTCCTTTCCTGCTAGTGTCCTTTCCTCTGACACTGGAATAACTAACAATATGTCAGAAGTCCTACGTTACCCCAAGAGAGTAACCAAAAGATAATAAGAGAGAAGGCATGGCTGGAGAAAGCTAAAGAACATGAAAGAATTAATGACCAAATTAAGCCTGAAGAGAGACCATGTTGCAGAGGACTTGAAGTTGGAGAGGTCCATGAGGAAAGACAAGGTTCAACAGATGAACCAACTGAGAGATGAGAAAGAGCAATGGGCGTGATAAGTGTTTGACCTAGAGATAAACATGGTGGAACTTCAATGGCAGTTGGCAGAGCTACCCTCCAGCAGCAGCCTGCAGGAACAACTCAGACCAAGTTACAGCTGCTAGCCAAGACCTATTAGTTGCAGAAGTAGCAACAGAAATGTGAGAAGCAGTGTTACATTCAAAGGCAGGAAAACTAGAGCCTCAGTCTCCAAAATTTGAAGCATCAGGAGCAGCTGTGGTAACTGGAGCAGCAGGAAAAGGCCTGGGATCTGCATAAGCTCTTCAAGACAATGGGAAGATTACACATTAATGAGGCCATGAGATGCACAATTTTGCATAACCTAGAGATAAAAGAGCAGCTGGGCCAGCTGCAGGATGCCTTCCACAGGCTAAGAAACAGAAGGAGGAGCTCTCTCATGTGCTGCACTCAAAGCTCCAAGTGAAGGAAGAAGCTGGACCAGCACGAGGAGAAGTTAGAAGAATGGAAAGAGATGGCTGAGTTAAGGAGCCAAGTGGCTCAGAATCTCAGGAGCTTCATGAACAGCTGCAGGAGCTCAGAGCTACCTGTGAATAGCACAGGGCCTACAATTTGCAGCTGACCTTAAAGAATGAGGCCGTGCCGCAGCACCTGCAGAAGCAGACACAGTTGCTGAACAAAGTTGGAGGACCAAGAAGGACCATCAAAAATTACACAGCACTTGTGATGTGCCTTAAAACCAACAGACAGAAGCAGGAGCAGCTATGGGCCCCAGCTGAGCTTTCTGGCTTTCACTAGAGAAGGAGGAGTGAGTAAAAAGTAAAGAGGGTGATTCTACTTGTTGTGACTGTCCTAGAGGACAGACAATCCAAAGACTAGGTGGGATTTTTATCTTTATCCATTGATGAATTAAAGAAGGTGGAAGCTTAAGCAGCAGCTACAGGAGCAACAGACCTACTATGGGTTCCTGGCCAATATGGTAGTCAAGAGACAGAGAAAGCTGAAGCAGTAGGGTTTCTTCTCCAGAAGTTGAAACCAAGGGAATGGAAGCAGGACACACAAGTGCCCAAGAAGACCCTGAAATTCTGCTTCATCCACAAGCTGCCTGGAACAAGTGGGCTACTAGAGGCAAATGGATTAACTCCAACATGGGTGCAGCCAGCTGTCAAAACCTATCAGCACCATTGAAGAGTCCCTACATTTCTATAAAGAACAGAAGGAAGTACTAGATGAGCTATATCAGAAGAAAGATGAGTGTGTCAACCAGCTCTTCCAGGAGAAGGAGAAGAAGAAGGAGCTGCTATTGCTTCTTACAGATGAAGGCACCTGAGTTTCAGGACAAGATCCTGGCAGCCATCTAGACCCCTGGGGATGAGGGCCCTTCAGACCTCTCAGGCTTTAGGAATAGGGAAGTTATGAAGAAGAAACAAGATTTTAAAGGTTTAAAGCTTGAAGACTATGTGGATCCTGCCCAAGGAGAGGCTGGTGTACCTTGGCATCTCAACGACCCCTACTACAGAGCAGATTGTGCTACAACAGCTTGCTATTCAAGCACCTACCTGAGCTTACATGTATGGGCAATAATGGCTGCAGGACTGAGACAAATGACAACTTGGAGATCATTTTTGCATGAAGACCTGGAGGCTTCCAGCTGGGGAACAGGGCTCTTGTCCTCTAACTTACTTTGTCGCCATAGTACTAGGTGGCATACTTTTAGACCTAAGTATAATGAGTGAGAGAGGGGAGGAGCCAAACATACCAGAGGCTTCTGGGAGCTGGCCCAAATTCTATAGACATTTGAAAGTCCATTCATTACCAGGAAAGGGGCTCAGGTGTAGGTTTCCACAAAGTGTAAATTCTTTACAAAGGAAGTTGGAGAGTGATGGCACGGTTTTATATTATTATATTATGATAATAATAAAAAATGTTTGATGTCACAGTTTAAAGTAGTGTATTTTAATTTCATAACATTACATTTTTTACATTTTATGCAATATTTTGATATTACTGTATTGTATACATTATATCAATAATTTCATGATGTATGTTGTATGTCACTAGCATTACTTGGCTTTTTGAAAATGTAAAGAATGCTGAGCTGGGCAATAGTGAATTTTATTTTTTGTTTGTTAAAAAGTTACAATGGTGATAGTGAGATGAAAAAATAATAAAAACCACGGAAAACAAGAAAACATTACTGCTGAAATCCTGGAACAAAGCAAAGATGTGAGATGAACAATTGGAAGTCTAACACTATTGGAGTACAGACTCATGGATTACAGAAATGTAATCCAAAAATAAGAATATAGAATTATGAAATATCTACAGATATGGCATATCGTAATAATTTTTCAGTGAAACCTACTGAAATGATACCTCTTGAATATTATTGTTGAATTAAAAAATAAAATTCAAACTAATATGTTACTTAGTTTTTGTAAAGTGGATTAGATTCTGCAAGTGTAATGATATACCTTTGACTCAGGTAATAAATTGAAAATTCAGAAACAACTCTTCAGTATTTAAATAAAAAAGTAATTACACAAATTGATTTAAATACCAAATGTATCATCAGTCTTAGATTTTCTGTTTATTAACTTAAAATCACATTCCTTATGAAGGAGAAAAATAGCTGAACTAACATTAATATCTCTAAAATATTTTCTTAATTAAAAAAATTCCTCAAAGAAAAAGATTAGTGTAAAAATCACCTTTGAGCATACTCTAGAGGTGTGAAAAATTAAACAAAAGTAATGAATTATATACAGCTCCATATTCATAGCTTTTTAATGAATTACTTTAAAATGTCCTTCATTTTTGAAATCAGTTCAGAATTCTTGCACAAATTAAAATTGGGGAACTACATTACCAATAGAAAATTAATACAGTATTTTTTATGAGATTAGAAGTCCGATGAAAATATAAAGATTGAAATGGCTCAAGTGGTGAAGCACCAGACAAGCAGGAGGCATGACAATTAACAAATAAAAAGACTTGGATGGTCATCTAATAACTCCACAATGAAAGCTCAGCTAATTTTCAAAATCACAAGATAAAAAGTCACCTATAGTATGGTGGAAAAGTAATTAATTCATAGTACAAAAATAAAAGATACAAAAAGGTAAGAAAAAAAAAAGTTTTCCAATCCTGTTCAAATTTAACTTTCGCCTAGCCAAAATAAACAACACTTGTCACTGTCTAAGGAAATTGTAAGAGGCATTTCCATGAAAGAGGAAGTTAAAGTTGTGGTTTCCAGGTTGGAAATTCCAACTCCAGATGATATGTAAACCAACTTCCCTAAATGAGAACTCAGGTACAAACCCTTTCCTTGGCCCACCGCCCTGAATCAGAGGACCTATTCCTCCTCTTTTTGTGAAAGGGATCTTTCTTACCCTTTTTTTTACCACCTCCCCATTGCTGACACATTATATAGAGAAGTCTCTTGGGGTTGTGGTGTTTCTTTATCTTGACAATGGCAGTGTGAGTTTTTGGAATGTGGTTAAGAGTTCCCTTCTCTGGAGATTCGCTATTGGCTATTTCCAACTTCCTGTCAGACCCTTTTCTCCAATGATAAACCACTATTAGTGAAGATTCTATACGTTGGGAACTCCAGAGCAGAGAACCTTTCTCAAATGAAGCAAACCATTAATACTGTACTAATTTGAATTTTATGCACAGTAATCCCATTTTGTTATGAAACATGGAGGTAACATATAATAAAACATAGCATGTAAAAAATGAAGATAAGATAAAGTAGCAACAATGCAACAAGAGAGCAAGAAAATATTTAAAAATTGCTATAAAAATAAACCCATGCAAAAATTAGTCCCCAGTGACTGCTTTTCACCATGAAAGAAGGTGGATCTCAGAATAACAGCAAAAAACAAAACAAAATAAAACAAAAAAACATTTAATTCAGTGGGCATTGTTGTTTTCCCAGTAATCCTTGCTACTCAGTAGGCTGAGCTCTGAGGATGGCAGTTCATGGCCAGTTCATATAGGAAAGTCCAAAAGACTCATCTTCAATTAACCACCAAAGTGGAGCTGTGGTCCAAGTAGTAGGAGAAAAAAAAAAGCAAACAACAACTACAACAACAACAACAACAAACCCTCACGAATAGTGCTCATGCCCTAAGTTCAAGCCCCAGGTACATTCGAGAACAAAAAAGCAGTACTGGTTTCAGTGACACAAAGCTCTATAGCAGACTTCTGATTACTAGATCCTGTTACCTGGGAAGAAAAAAATAGAAACACCTCTATACTAGACCATTGGGGTGTTAAACTTTCTATTAGATTGGATTCTTTAAATTTCAGTACTAATTTCTAAAACTAAACTAAAATAAAATCATTTGGAATACTTAGAGAAATAGCTGGTAATAATGGAGAAGAAAGAAAATGCAGCGTTGAACACTAAAGATGAAAGAATGGCTTCAGAAAAAATAAGTCATAATTTTTGGGGTAAAAATGAAGAGAACATTAATTCAAGCTAAGAGATTAATAATAACAATGTCAAAGCTCAATTTACCCATTAGGCATACTGAGTGGTTAACAATTGCCAACAATTGTAACAATACAACAGTTTGCTGTCCAGTTGTGATGGTTCTTTGTTGGTGTCTGTCTTTCACTCTATGTACCCAATTATTGTGCATTCATCCCCACTGTCATTATCATATGAAGGTAAAAAATAATGCTTAGCCAGCACCAGTGGTGCACCCCTGTAATCCTAGCTACTCAGGAAACAGATCTGAGATCTCAGTTCAAATCTGGCCCGGACAGGAAAGTCATAGACACTCATCTCCAATAAACCACTAGAAAGCTGGAAGTGGTGCTGTGGTTTAAGTGATAGAGGGCTCACCTTGAGCTGAAGAGCTCAAGACCCAGAGTTCCGCAGCACTAATGACAAAAATATTTTTAAAAAGAAAAATTTAAAAAAAGATTGAGAGTCAATGCCTGAGAGTCAAAGATGCAAACATAGTGTTAGGCTACTATTTCTCTGCTGACAATTCAGATAGGGGATTATGCTTTCAACGCTAGTGGATCAACAGCAAGAAAGGTACAAAATTGATTATAGTAACAAAACAACAAATGGGAAAGGTTATGCCAGGGAAACTACAGAACCTATAACCCTAAAGAGAATATTCTGATAGGATAAAATTTATAGTGAATTGAATATTGATAATGTGCTCTTGAAATCAAATGTATATAGATATGTGTATATATATGTATATTTATGTCTATGATAATTTTTTAGATCATTCTCAATAACGGCATTGAGTTATTAAATTATATATTAGAATACCACATCATTTTATAATAAAAAGGCATAAATGATATTTGAAATAAAGATAAGAGAAATAGAGTGGAAGAAGAGCTCAGGGACAGATCCTCTACCCTGAGTTCAAGTCCAGCACTGACAGACAAACAACAAGAAAAACAACATCGCAAGGATGAGTCAGTATAGACAATAGACAAGAGGAAGTGATCTCTGAGCCTAGGATCTTTGTTCCCTCTTAGTCAGGTGATCAACGATAGTCACGTGATTACTGGTATGATTCAGGCAGGTGATAGGAAAGCTGGGAGGGGCTGGTCTGTGGGCAGATTTAATCTTGATCACAACTCAAGCAAGAGATAATTTTGTCATCTCAGCTTTGTGCAAAGTGTGAATTGGAAGAACTCAGTCAAGGAGATCCTAAGAGTAAACACAAGTTTCTATTCCAAAAACAAAAGCAAACACAGAGAGGACAATTCCTAAGTGGTAAAGTACCAGCCCAACATCAGGCCTGACAAATTACAAATAAAAAAAGTATAGGATGATCACCTGTTAAGAAATACAAACTGAGCTACTTTTGAAGACCCACAAGATACAGTGGATAATGGCAGTAATATGGCCTACAGTCCTGTGGAAAAGTAATAAATGCATAGTTCCATTATAAAACATACAGAGAAGTAAAAAACAAAACAAAACAAAATAAAACAAACACAATAAACTTTTCCAATCCTGGACAAACCTACATTGTACCTAACTCAAATAACCTAACCAAATTGTAAGAAGTAGGTCCTTGAAAGAGGAAGTGAAAGGTGTGGTTGCCAGGATGTAAATTCCAGCTCCTATTGATATGTAAATCAGCTTCCCTAAGCAACCAATCAGAGACTTCCTTTCCTGGACCCACCCTCTTTCAGTATAAATAGAGTGGAAATCTGAGACTCAGGCATTGCTGAAGATCCTACATCAGCAGGACGGAGGCCATTTGGAGCTTGAATACTACAGGTGAGGATTAGAGTGGGAGAATCTACTCCTCTTTTAATTCTTCTCTCCTTGGTAAGGTGGTGGTGGTGGTGGTATTGTTTTGTCAGTTGCTGGTATTGAACCCAGTGGTAGGGCAGTGTTGCTGGGTCACTTTGTGCTCAAGACTGGGCATTGTCCCTGGGCCACTTTGTGGTCAAAGCTAGTGCTTTACCACTGGAGCCACAGCCCACTTGTGATTTTGGAGTGATTAATTGGAGATAAGAATCTGTGTCAGGGGGACTTTTGTGGCCGAGGCAGTTTCAAAGCTTGATCCTTAGCTCTCAATCTCTTGAGTAGCTAGGCTTCTACGTGTGAGCCACCAGCACCTCATTAGATTCTAGGAATGATGGACCCTGACACTGCCCAGGCCTTCCAGAAAGAACTGAGATGTACCATCTGTATAAATACTTTCATAGAGCCAGTCACCCTACAGTGCGGACACAGTTTTTGTCGACCTTGTCTCTGCCTCTGCTGGGAAGAGACCCAGACTCCAGCCATGTGCCCTGTGTGCAGGGGACCCTGCCAGCAGAGAGACCTCAAAACCAACGTGGTTCTGAGGAGCCTGGTGGCCATTGCCAGAAGAGCAAGCCTCAGGCATTTTCTGAGCTCTGAAGAATACATGTGTGGGACACAGGGAGACAAAGCAGATGTTCTGTGAGGTAGACAGGGCCCTGCTCTGTAGGAGCTGCTCCCAGTCTCAGGAGCACAGGGCTCACAAACACCATCCCATAGAAAGGGCTGCTGAGGAGCAGAGGGAGATGATTTCAAAGCAGATGCATGCTGTATGGGAAAAGTCTCAAGAAAACCAGCACAATTTACAGGAGAAGAGGAGACTCATCAACCGATGGATTTGGTATGTGAAGCTATTCAGAGGCATGACTAAGGATGTTTTCAGAGTGCTGTTTTTAGAGATGGGTGTCCAGGAGGAGGAAAGACACCATTCCCAGCTACTGATCAATGAAGGAAGAGCCATGTTACTGCAACTCAGAGAAAGGGAAACCCAAATGCTTCAGAAGAAGCATCAGCTCAGGAATATGTATCAAAAGCTGATCGAAACATACCAGAAGCCAGATTTGGACCTGCTTCACGATGTAGAGTTGACACTAGAAAGCTGTGAGTCAGTCTTGTTCTTCCTGCCTCTTCCTCTGAGGCCAGAGCTCAGTGCCCCTCCCATTCCTGGACTGATAGAGAGGCTCAGCCAGTACCAGGTGGAAATTTCTTTCAATGAAGCTACGAGGAATCAAGATCTTGGGAGCTGTGTTGGACACGACAATCCCTATGCAGTTTTGAATTCTGAAGAGTCCTTCCACTTTACTGCTTTTGGACACCAAGTCTTCAGCTCTGGGAAACATTACTGGGAGGTTAGTGTGGATGACTCTTCCACCTGGGCCCTGGGAGTTACTAGGCATTCCTCCATAGAGAGCAATCTCACTGAATCTGAGGATCTTTTCCTCCTTTTGTTTGTGAAAGAGAACACACTTTCCACCATTTTTACCACCTCCCCACTGCTGCCTCACTATGTAGAGAAACCTCTGGGCCAGGTTGGTGTGTTTCTTGATCTTAACGATGGCAGTGTGAGTTTTTGGAATGTGGCTAAGAGTTCCCTTATCTGGAGATACCCCACTGGTGCTATCCAATTTCCTGTCAGGCCCTCTTTTTTCAGTGGTAGCCTGGTGTTCTAAGTGATGAGACTCTCTATATGTTGGGAACTCTATGACAGAGAACCTTCCTGAAATGAGGCAAACCACTAATACTGTACTAATTTGAATTTTTTGGTGCAGTAATCCCATTTTTTCATGAAATATGTTGGTAAATAATAAAATGTAAAATGTAGACACCAATACTAAATGAAGATAAGATAAAGTAGCAACAATGTAACAAGAGAGTAAATAAATATTTAAAAATTGCTATACAAATAAACCCATGCAAAACTGAGTCCCCAGTGACTGCTTTTCACCCTGAAAGGAGTGGGAGCTCAGAATAACAATAAAAATCAACACTTAAAGCAGTGGGCACTGTTGTTTTACCAGTAATCCTTGCTACTCAGCAAGCTGAGTTCTGAGGATAATGCATAGCCAGGACGAACAGAAAAATCGAAGCGACTCTTATCTCCAATTAACCACCAAAGTGGAGTTGTGGTCATGTGGTAGAAGAAAAAAAATCCCACAAGAACAGGGATCATGCCCTAAGTTCAAGCCCCAGGAACAGCTAGAACAATAAAGCAATACTAGTTTCAGTGACACAAAGTTCTAGAGCAGCCTTTTTATTAATAGGTCCTGTTATCCATCCCGGGAGGAAAAAAAAACAAACACCTCTCTCCTAGAGCATAGAGTTGTTTACACTTTCTATTAGTTTGGATTCTTTAACTTTCAGTACCAATTCCTAAACAAGGGGGAAAAAAAACGTATACTCAGAAAAAGAGCTGTTAATAATTGAGAAGACTGAAAATGCATGGTTGAACACTAAAGCTGAAGGCATGTCTTTAAATAGAAGAAGTAAGTCATCTTTTGGGGGTCTCAAAATGAACAGAATACTATGATAGGCTAAGAGATTCACAATAATAACTATGGCAAAGCTTAATTTATATATTAGGCATACTGAGAAGTTAACAAGAGCTACCAATTGTAACAATATAACAGGATGCTGTGAAGGTGTGATGGCTCTTTTTTGGATACTTAATTGTAGTTCTTTCATCCCCTGTGAAATTATCATATGGAGTTAAAAAAATGCATACTTTTCGTGCTGGGAAGGTGGCTTAGTGTTAGAGCGTTCCATTGCATGCATGAGGCCCTGGGTTTGATTCCTGAGCACCACATAAGCAGAAAAAAAGCCGGAAGTGGTGCTATGGCTCAAGTGGTAGGTACTAGCCTTGAGCTGAAGAGCTGAGGGACAGCACCCAGGCCCAGCGTTCAGGCCCCACTACCGGACCCACCCCCCCCCCAAAAAAAAGCTTACTTTTTTGTTTCCCTTTCACTCTAGACACTTAATTGTTGTGTGTTCATCCCTTCTGTAATTTTCTTATTGATGTGAAAAAAACTATTACCTTGAGATTCAATGGTATGTATGTAGTGTTAGACTGCTACTTCCCTTTTGGCAATTCAGATATAGGAGAGTTTGCTTTCAAAGCTCATGGTGCAACAAACAAGAACAGAATACGTTCAAGATCCTGGAATGTGGAAGCTTATGTCATCGATTCTACAGAACTTACTATCCTAAAAATAACATCCTAGATAATTTTCTACTGTTTATAGTGAATAGAGTATTAAAAGTGTGCTCTTATAAAACAGATACACACACACACACACACACACAAGCATTAGTAGGTTCTCTTATCAGTTTATCATATATATTAATTTACCATTTCATTTTAATATAAGCTTAGTCATATATGGTGTTTATTAGCCTTTTGATCCAACATAAAGCTCAGGAGAGTACATAGATCCTTAGTTTAAGCCCCTGGACTATTTCAGGAAAAAAATTAAAATGAGTAAGTCACAATAGAAAATAGACTTGTAGGAAGTAATCTCAGATACAAGGATCCTTTTCTGACACACAGTTAGTTGATGGACATTCAGGTGATTATTGGGTTCAGACTGGTGAAGGAGGTGGGTGTAGGGGGTAGGTTCCCTGTAGACTTAAAAATGATCACATCTCATCCAATTGCTAGTCAAGTTGGCATCTGTCTGTCATCTCAGCTATGTACAAAGCATTGATAGGAAGATATCAATCCAGGAAAGCCTAGGTATAAACACAAGATCATATTCCAAAAATAAGCTAAAAATTGGTATGTTGTATACAATTCTGGTACTGTACTGTTGAATTCATACCATTTGCTTAAACTCTGCAAACCAATTTATTTAACACTAAATTAATCTATAACAATGCAATGATGTTGGTCCAGTTTTTCAATTTAGAAAACCATAGGCAGGTGTTAATAAACATAAGGTGGTGCTGAGTTTATTAAAAGAATGTGTGGTCATGTTTCACTGTATAAATGTGAGTATAGAGAATTCAGTGCAGTCTTGGTTTATCTTCCCACACGTGATTTTTAGGGTGACTTCACCGTCCTATTATAGGATTAAAAGTAGTATTTGTGACTTTGACCACTTTTGGTAGTTTTTGACTGTTGTACTGTGCACTATTGCTTTTATTTTTCTCTCATTTCCAGAAAAAAAAAGATAAATTACTTGCTGTAATCATGTTGTAATGCCCTGGCTTATACATTTAAATTTCTATTGTTTATTTCTGTGATATCTGTGTACATACAGACATCATTCTGACAATTTATCTAATCATACAAACATATACTATTCCATCTTTCTTTGCATTATCTTTCTTTGCATCTATCTTTGCATTAGTAATTAGTAATATCCTAGATACTGTGTTGCTCATTTCAGAACTTCATGATTATTTTTACTACTGGCATAATTAATGCCATTGACAAAAAACTCAATAAATTAGATGTAGTCAAAATTTTCTACCTTATATATCTAGAAGCACCAACAAAACTACTTTATTCTTGTTTGTGTTTTAAATTTCTGGCCTAAATTGTTATAGATCTATAGTTTATTTTTATTGTATTTTATTTATATATTCATCACTTATGTTTGTTTAATTAATTATTTTTGCTAGTTTTTAAAATATTTTATTTAATAGTTGAAGAAAGGAGTGGCTATTCAATAAAGTAGTTTGTGAATACAATGCATCTTGATCACTTTAATCCCTTTTTAACATTTCCATTCATCTCTCCCAACCACTTATTCTCTGATTTTTCTTAATTTTGTAGCATATGCATTGATTTTTTTTTTACTTGCTCCTGCTTTCTACCACTTTGCTATATTCTATGTCTACTTTCATGGTAGAACACTTTTGCTGGTTAAAGGTTATCTAGTATCCCTTTTAAAAATCATTTTATGTGTAATTGAAAAATGTTATATTTGTTAAATTAATTCTATAAAATTTAGGGATTCTTTGTATTCTGAAAGTATATTCAATCATCATCACCTTGGAATATTCTCAAATATTCATCATTCACAAAGAAATCTCATACCTGTCTGCAGCTATTCTGAATTCTCCTTAGACTTCCAACCCCAAAGAAACTGTTATGCCTGATTTTGATAATTCAAAAATTTCATTAAAATCAAATCATTTTATTTGTTATTTTGTGTCTGGCTCTTTCCATCTAGCCTGTTGTCAGTGTTTCCACTAATATCAATTCTCCATTTCTCTTTTTTACTTGATAATGGGCTATTTCATGAGTATAAAATGTTTTGTGATCTGTTTTCCTATTGGTCAGCGTAATTTTTTTTTTCAATTCTTTGGCTGTCATGGATGATATTGCTGTTTTGAACTTAAGTATATAAAAATTATAGTCAAAGTTTCTAGGCTGTACAAAGTTTCTAGGCTGTTTTGTATTTCTATAACTAACTTTGTGAGGAACTTTTACACTAATTTCCAAGATGAATGTGCTATTTTACAATATATAAGAGCTTCAATTTCTTTACATCCTTGTCAAACCTTCTAATGCACATCTTTTACCCATTCTGGTGAGTATGAAATGACATCTCATTTCTATTTTATAAGTGATTTTACAGGTGCTAATGCTTTTGTCTGTTTACACATTGTTCGATTAAGAAATTTCAAGTCAAATTCCTTGTCCATTAATTGAGTTACTGATCCATTTTTTTTCCTTTTTCCCCAATTCTTTTGTTTTGGAATAGGAATGTTTACACCATGTTATTATATATTGAAGATATGGTGCTCCTCATCCTCTCTGTCAACCTCTTCCTCTTCTTCCTTTCTCTTCTTTCTCCTCATTGTTGCTCTTTCTATACTTCCTTTTTCTCCTCTTCCTCTTCTTCCTTCCTCTTACTCCACCTCTTTGTTTCCTCTTCTTCTTCTCTTCCTTTCTTTCTCTTCTTTATTGGACTAAAGCTTCATACTGTCCTAGTAAACACCCTACCACTTAAACCTGGACCATCCTAGTTTGTTTTTCACATAGGGTCTAGTGCATTTACTCAGGCTTCCCTAGAATTGTGATCCTCCTGTCTTCACTCTGAGTAGCTTTAATTAAAGGCATGTGCCTTTATACTTGGCATATAATTTTTATTGCTTTTTTAAAAAAATATATTTACTTTTTTTGTTGGTCATGGGGCCTGAACTCAGCCTGCGCACTTCAGCATTTCAGCTCAAGCTATCACTCTACCACGTGAGCCACAGTGCCCACTTCTAGCTTTTTCTGCTTATGTGGTGCTGAGGAATTGAACTCAGGGCCTCATGCATGCAAGTCAAGTACTCTACCACTGAGCCACCTTTTCAGCCCTATTTTGTTTTATTTTCATGGCAACTCTCAGCTAAGAATTTTCTTTGAGTCTCTGTGGACATTTTGAAGCTGGAATTTTGAATGGTGTTGGAAGTCAAAGCTACAAAGAGTTTTGGAGAGGGGCAATGCATTCTGTTAGCTCTCCATTTATGCTAGTGTCTGAACATGAATGTAGGTCTTTTGGAGACAAAAGTGGAACGTTTTTGTATAAGGAGATGTGTTTGGGTGCTGCGTTCAAATGAAATGGTTAAGTCATATTGTCACTTTGGTTGGATTGAAAAATATGCAAGAGAGCAATAACATACACAACTAGGTGTATGGGAGACTGAGTTCCCAGAGAAATTTAGCCAAAGTGGAAAAACACATGCTGATCGTGCACTATCCTGAAGTCTTAGAACTTAGAATCAAAGGAGGGAAAATGAGAAACACACTTGTTCAGGAGTACTCTCTCTGCTCCGAAATCACCATTTTGTGTTACTCTTGGCTATTGTCTCTCAACCAAGATCAACTAAAACTCTGAACCATGAAGCAACATAGCTTTCCCTTCTTTTTTCTTTTTTATGTGCATTATTAATTTTTTTATTATTGTGAAAATACTATGCAGAGGGTTTAAATTTACATGAGCAAGATAATGAGTACATTTCTTATCAAGCATTGTAGCCTTCTCCTTTGTTTCCCCTTCATAGCCCTTCCCATCTCACCCCACCTCCCCCACCGAATTCTCCTTCCCCCCCCCCAAAGTGGTAAAGGTGGTTTTTCGACATTGGGACTTGTACATTTCATTGTTGCAGTTGGTCCACTCGTATCCCTATTTAAACGATTTGCTTTGTTCCGATCCCCTCCACTAATTATACTGACATCAAATACAGTGAAAGCAGGGGTTATAGTGTGTGGGGGGTGGAGGGACATACAAAACAAGAAAGAAACCAACACCCCCTTCCTGCAGGCATGCTACCTTGAAGCTCTTTGTCTAACATGATCTCTCACACAGAATCCGCAGAAGGTGGCGTGGCACCTACTGGCCACAGAAAGATGTCCACTCAGCTGGAGATACCAGGAACCACTGGAAGTGCAGAAACTTAAGCGTTTGACCTTGTTTCTCTGGCCAGAGACTATTCATTGAATTTGCAGCCCCTTATTCTGTTGCCGATGTCAAATCAGAAGCCATCTATCCACCACAGGCAGCTTTATTAGATGTTCAAATTGGTTATGGCAGTGCCCTGCCCACATGCGCCGGCCTCTCTTTCCTGAACCCAGCTAAGGACTCCTTGCAGACACATCCTCATGGCTGCTTTGCCTGCTGTGATCTCTGCTCCTTTCCAAATGCTTGCTTTGGCAGCTTCCCCTCCATTGT
Organism: Dipodomys merriami; assembly: GCF_024711535.1. NCBI lineage: Eukaryota > Metazoa > Chordata > Mammalia > Rodentia > Heteromyidae > Dipodomys > Dipodomys merriami. Next base: position 678,722 of record NW_027202283.1, on the reverse strand, counting down.
GCCTGTGCCTCTCAGACTGGGTTCCCATGGTGGTTTGTTATTGAGTTGCTTGTTAGAGGAGGAAACAAGGGTTGTTTTGTACAATGGCAGGCCTGAACTGGCCTGGAGGCAGGACAGACGCTCTCCCAGGTGGGACTTGTCAGGGCACAGGGCAGGCATCCTGCCACTGGGCCCTGAGTCACTGTGATGAGTAGCAGTCACACGTGGCACCGACCACCCTTTTTGGCTTTAAAAAGGGCTGCTCTCTGTTAATAAATGAGTTTTTCTTCCTGCTTGATTTGGATCCCCGCTGTGTCTGATTATCTCCCGGGATGAGGGAAGCTAGGGAACGGGTGAGCGCTGCACTGACCTTTCCTCGTACCCTGTCTGTCTTTCTTGGGACAGATGAAGTCCCAACACCTAGGTATATCTTTGCCAGTTCTTGGGTTGAGCTCAAGGCCTGGGCACTGTCTGTAGCACTCTACTACTTGAGCCACAGTCCCAATTCTGGCTTATTCTGTGGATGTACTACCGAGAAATCGTACCCAGGGATTCTTGCATGCTAGAGAATCACTCTCTGATTAATCCACATTCCCAGCTTCCTCATCTTTTTCTTAATGGTAGTTTTTTACACAAGTATGCTGCCATTTTACATACCCAGGTTTAATTTTCTGAATACTGGTTACTTCTACAAAACCTGATCTTCTCTTCTCCTGCCTGGTTTCTTACTTTTCCTGCATTGGCCTCATAATAAAATCTAAATAAAGGCTGCTGAGAGCGTCAGTGTATCATATAAGTACCCAGGCCTGGAACCCTGGAAGAGAAAAGCCATGGGCCTGAAATAAAGAGAATGATGCAGTATACACAAGGAGCATATCTGAAAAATAAATTAGTATATAAAAGGAGAAGCATTGCATAAGGTCTGTTTGCATTCATGGAGTTAGTATACAGAATAAGTAGGTAGGGCACTGAAAATTTTTGTGGCCATAGTAGTGCTTAAACTCAGTGCCCTATGCATTCCTCAGCTGTTTTCCCAAGGCTGAGGATTTACCACTGCCACAGCTCCACTTCCAGCCATCTGGTCATTAATTGGACATAAGCGCCTCCCAGGCTTTCCTTCCTGGTCAGGCCTGTGAATCCTGCTCGTCTTTCTCTCTTAAAGCTGGAGCTCTACTCGCTGGACCACTGTTCCACTTCTGGTTTTCTGGTGGTTTATTGGAGATAAAAGTCTCACAGAATTCCTGCTCAGGCTGAATTTGAACTTCAATCCCGTGAACAGGAATCAAGTGGCTTTCTTCAGGAATACACCAAGGAGCCCCTCCACACAAACCCTTAGTCTAAATCTAGAGAGGCACTAGAGAAAAAGAGAAACATGAAGACTCGTCTAGTGTGTTCTAGATACTGAAAGTTGGAGACACACAACACTCATAATTATTAGATCATTTTATAGATAAAAGGAGCAAGAGAGAAAGTTTGAGGATCGCTCCAGCTTTTGGTCCTCTCATCTTGAGACAACAAATTCACTGCAGCTCAATGCTAAGTGACAGAACTGGCGTGTCCTGTGGACATTTGCTCCCAAATCCTGTGACACTCATTTCTAACTTTTGGCTTCAAACCTGTGACTGAAAGGAGAAGATGAGGAGAGAAAATTCTTCTCAGAAAACAGCTATAAAGAGCTTTGGGTAGTTAATTCATAAATTCAAACCTTTGGAATGACCCTGTTAAGAAGTCAGATTGTCCAGATTAATAAATAAAGAAAAGAAAGAAGGTGCCAGTGGCTTCTCACTGTAATCCCAGCTCCTAAGGAGGCTGAGGTGTAGAGAATCTGAGTTTGAATCCAGCCAGCATAGCAAAATCCACAACACTCTTATTTCTAAGATATCACAGAAAAACCCAGAAGTGGGGCTGTGATTCAAAGTTAATGCACTACCCTTGAGCAAAAGGAGCTCAGGGACAATGTCTAGGCTCATAGTTCAACCCCAGGAACTGCCTCCTCAAAAAGAGCCTGTATCTCCATGTCTTTTGGAATGTATGGATGCATTCCTATAGGTGAAGCTCCACAGTAGTTATGATGAACGGCACCAAGCTAGGAAATTTGTATTCAATAAAATGATTTAATAACAGAGACTGCTTTCATGACAGTGCATAATCCAGGGCTCCCCTCACTGTTCCCAGTGTAGCCTGAGGGTTTCTCTGCATCCCAGGCCTGCTGGAAGAAGTCTCTCTCATTGTCTGGACAGGCAGACAAAAGGCCTCGCTCCTGTACAGCTGTGTAACAAACAACTCCATCTGGGTCAGATAGTGAGGATGATTTTGGGCAGGCTCTGATGGTCAGAAGAAAAAGGTCTCTTTGTACCCCAAACTATCTCTATCCCCAGTGCTCTGGTTTGCTAGGAAGCCTTCATTTGTGCCACCTCCTGTGGTAGGCCAAGTCCTGTGCACTTATCCTTCCTTTGTGAGAGTATATTCTGGTGTTCAGATACAGTGCTCAAGAATCCTGCTGGCAGACAACTAGGGCACTGAACTTAAGTGTTTCATTACCAGTGATGATGGGTCTATGATGTCTCTGCTAGGTTTCTGGAAGCTTGGGAAATCCAAGCACATATCTGATATCACAAAGCTTCCTATCATCTAGGGCTGGTGAATCTCATCAGGTTTTGAAACATTTGACCTCTCCTAGTTGGGCCCTGGGTGGCTAGGTTTTGGGGTTGAACACAGGGCCAGGGTGCTGACCATGAGCTCAGTGCAGAAGCCCGGTGTTTAACCATTTTGGGTAACAGCATCACTTTTAGTCTCTCTCTCTCTCTCTCTCTCTCTCTCTCTCTCTCTCTCTCTCTCTCTCTCTCTCTCTCTCTCTCTCTCTCTCTCTCTCTCTCTCTCTCTCTCTCTCTCTCTCTCTGTCTCTCTCTCTCTCTCTCTCTCTCTCTCTGTGTGTGTGTGTGTGTGTGTGTGTGTGTGTGTGTGTGTGTGTGTGTGCATGTGTACGCACATGGGCACACAGGGGCACGGGCACATACACCATTCTTGGAGGTTGAACTCAGGACCTGAGCACTGTACCTAGTTTCTCTTATACAATCATAGCCTTCTCTCACTTGAACCACAGAGCTTCTTCAGGCCTTTTTTAACTGTTGTGGTCCTGAGAAATCAAACCCAGGGTTTCATATTTGCAAAGCACTTTACCCCTAAGGCACATTCCAAGCCCTAAACTTCAGGTTTGTTAGTTTGTTTCTCTCTTTTCTTATTATTGTAGGAGTTGATATCTGTGCCTGGGTGCTGTGCTTGAGCTCTTCAGCTCAATTCTTGTGCTTACCAATTGAGCCAAACACCATATCAGCTTTTCTGGTGGCCCATTGGAGCTAAGTGTCTCAATGACTTTCCTGCCCAGGCTGGCTTTGAACAATGATCCTCAGATCTCATCCTCCTGAGTAGCTAGGATGACAGGCATGAGGGACAAGCACCTAGCTTCCACTTCAGGTTTCTTAGTGGTGAATTGGAGATAATAGGCTCATGGGACCTTTTGTGTCTGGGATAATTTGGAACCCAGATCCTCAGATCTCAACTGCCTGAGAAGGCAGGATGAGAGACCTCAGCTATAGACCCCTAGGCTGTGGCATCTGCTGGAATGGGGTCCATGGCTCCAAGCGGTGGAGTGCTGACCATGAACCCAAGAGGTAAGGGTCAGTGCTTAGGTCCCTATTTCAAGGTTCATGACAGAAAAAAACAAAACAGAACAATTGTCTGAAGTAGACAACTCACTAGTCTTCAGTAATACGTAATTTTGTCCCTGCCATGGAGACATATCTGAGCCTCAATATTCTTGTCTGCATAATCATCTCAGTGGGGAGATCTTACAAGTGCCCAATTAAAGAATGTACCTGGTGAAGGACACAGCACATGGCACTCTTTGCATGACTCAGCACACAGCATCCTGTGAAAGACTCAGAACCCAGCACCCAATGCAGGACTCAGCACACTGCACCTTGTGAAGTACACAGCACATAGCACCATGTGCAGGACTCAGAACAGAGTACCCTATGGAGGACTCAGCACATAGCTCTGTCCCACAAGCTGTCATTAGAATGATGGCGCTCTAATCAATATCACCATTCTTTGAGGAACATTTCACAAACCACACAAGTTCACACCTAACAGTTTAGTGGGATTTTTTTTTGGGGGGGGGATTAGTCATGGAGCTTGAGCTTAAAGCTTGGGGATATTATTGTTCTAATAACATTTGCACATGGCTAGAACTCTACCACTTTGAGCTATATTTCAAAGAGTCTAGCAGACTACCTGCCAGGTGTTAAAGCCCCAGAGTGGCCAGCATATCGGGGGTAAGCCAGGGTAAGCCAGTATGATGGGGGTAACCCGTGGAGCTGGGTTGCAGCAGTTTATATCTTGCTAAGTCAGGTTAGGTGGCAGCTGTCAGCACCAGACTCCTAGCTTGCTCTGTCATGTGGTATTTGAAGTCCTATCCTTTTATAGTTGCAGTTAGAATATTATACCTTTTTTTGGCGGCAGTCCTGGGGTTTGAGTAAGGGTTTTGACACTGTACCTAAGCATTTGTGCTCAAGGGTAGAACTCAATTGATCGAAAGACAGCAGAACTTCTGGGTTTTCTGTTCATGTGGCACTGAGGAATGGAACCCAGGGCTTCATGCTCACTAGGTGGGCAGTCAACCACCAAGCCCCAGGAGTGAACGAGGTATAAATAGATAGAGATTGATGTATATAAGCATTATATACACAGAAGATGTCTGTATATTATTAATTTATAGATATTACTATCAATTATTACTTATTAAATTATGTCTCCATTTAATGATGTGTCCCAGTTAACAATTAATAAAGCATTAACTAAATTACTCAATATTTTGTTATTGTTTATCACATATGTACATACAGTCATACACATAATTTCATATTTTATAGAATGAGACAGATATCTATATATTATTAAATTATGCATCATGTGTTACTACCAATTATTAGGTATTTATGTTTCCATGCAATTTTTATTCTGGTAATCCTTAATAAAATATTAAACGTAATACACATCCTATAGTTTTTGCGTCTAATTTTATCCTAGAATGATTCACTACTAATTATATCTGTTTTTCATTTATTGTAGTGACAATTCTTCCACCTATGACATTTTTTACATTTATCACATCCTATTACATATAGATTTGCATATATTACATATAGATTTGCATCTGAATTATACATACTACCTGTCACCGAGCACTTTCAAAAAAAAAAGTAAACATGTGTCATGCTCGGCTTCCCACTCCAAGATTACATTTTTTGGCAGTGGTGGGATCTAACTCAGGCCGTAGAAGGCTCAATTCATGAATGGCTGACTGTCAGCACAGCAGCCTCTAGCCAATTCAGCTGCCAAGCACTTCCCAGGTCCTGAAATCGAACCCCGTATGTTGATCCCATATTGCGCATAGTGTACTTATTCATTTTATTTTTGTTTTATTCATTTACTTACCATTTATTTTATTGACATTTATTACACATGAAATATTTATTACATTTATTACATAGGATATAGATTTGCCTATGTATGAAATTTCACACCTGATACCCAGGACTTTCACAGAAAAGGAAAACATGTGTCACCATGGGCTTCTTACTCCATGATTCAATTTTTGTGAGTGCTGGCGTCTAAAGTCACAGCCTACAAGGCCTAATTCATGAATGGATGAGTGTCAGTATGCCAGCCTGAGGCATATTGAGCTGACAAGGATTTCCAGAACTTGAGATCCAGCTCCAGGAGTTGACAAAATTAGAATAGATAGACATGCAGATGGTAGTACACAAATAAATATTGATTTTTATAGAGTGCCAGAGATGTCTATACATTATTCGGTTACATAGGCTACATTCCTATCAATTCTTGGGTATTTAGTATACCTCCATGTAATTAATATTATTGTTTTCATCCTTAATTATTAGTTAAATCAACCACTGTCCTGAAACTATTGTGTCCATGTAATTAATAGTATTCTTTGAATGTGTCAAAAATATTCATTAAAATCCATTGGCCTCCTAAAATCACTCTATTTATATAGTAGTATTCAGAAACAACTAATTCAACCATGCCATTCATAATCTTCCATCGGTATTCCTATGAATAGGAAGGAGACTCTTAGGATCTCCCTCCATTGGTAAGGGTCAGGACCCGGCTTCAAACACAGGGCCTATATTTCCATGTAGGCCTATGGCTTCCCTGGTAGCCCGCCAGCCTTCAGCAATGCCTAGTTACCAACATTCTTCAACCGTGTTATTCAGACGCAGGATGGTCATTTTGAAAAGAAGACAAATGTAAAGCCGGTAGCCATCTGCAAGTTGCCAGTTCTTTTTTTTTTTCTGTCTCATTAATTATTATTTTTTCTTGTGAGCCTTTGAGTCTCAGGAACCCAGGTTCGGCTATGGGTCCAGTGGCTGCACCCCAGGCTAGAGTGATGAAAGCTGAGGCAGAATTGCCATGACCTGATTTCAAGCTCTGTGCTTGACAAAAGAAAAATACATACATACATGCATGCATACATACATACATACATACATACATGCATGCATGCATGCATGCAAACATACATATGTACATACATGAAAAATATTTTAAAAAATTATGAGGCTCCTTGGCTTAGAATTCATGCCATTTTTTCTGCCAGGCCTGGGATTTGAACTCAGGGTCTGGGTAAATCTGCAGCACTGTGGGGGATGGGGAAGATCACCATTCTGGAAGACAAGAAAGACAGGCCTGTTTCTAGGGCCTGAATTCAAGTCTTGGCACTCAAAAAAATAATATATTTATATATTTTAAGTACATGATTTTTATTGACCTACACATTTTTACTGTATACTAACTGCATATTGCAGTTAGTACATTCATTTTATTTTGTGTTTTATTTGTTTCTTTTATATTTTAGTGAATATGATTACACATATAATATTTTTTGCATCCTATTACATAAGGCATAGATTTGCCTATGTATTCTACATCATTCCTGAGTCCCAGAAATTTCACTGATAAAGAAACCAAGTGGGGCAATTGGCTATCCCCAGGATTAAGTTTTTGGCAGTTCTGTGACTTGAACTCAGGAGCTAGCAGCCCACTTCGTGAGTCGGTAATTGTTAGCACGCCAGTCTGATGCAAGAGAAGTTGGCGGGCAAATTTGAGGACCTAAGATCAACCCATAGGAATGGCCAATATATAAACAGATAGATGATTAGACTGCAGTGTGTGTGTGTGTGTGTTTGTGTGTGTGTGTGTGTGTGTGTGTGTGTGTGTGTGTGTGTGTGTGTTGTGAGCTGCTTTTGATCAGGAATAGCCGTTTACCACTGGAGCTACATGGCTCTACTTCTGGCTTTGTTTGCACTGAAGTTGGACAGGAATCTCAAGGACTTTCCTGCCTACTGTGAATTTGACCATTATCCTCCTATCACAGCCTTGTAAATATCAATGAAGACTGCTGAGAGCCACTGGTGCCTGCCTAATCATTGGTCTTGCTGATCTTAGACACACCAGTGAGTTCCCTATCCTTGAGTTAAAATGGTGGGAGCTGGAGCCCACATTTGGAATCCTGGTCCTGCCAACTCCAAATGGAAGGAGACCTTTATAAAGTCATTCCTATCTATATGAATACCAAGGGAATGTTTTGTATGTTATGATTGAATGGGCAGCTCTTAAATAATTCTAGGATAAAATTATACACAATTATATTATAGGACACTGATCGATTTGAATCAATATTTCATGAAGCATTTAAACAATCACGTTCATTAAATGGAGGCATAATGAAATACCTAAGAATTGGGCGTCACATAGTATAATGGTGCCATTTTTACTGCTAGGACTGGATTGGAACTCACATTCTGGTTAACTCTGTTCCACTGTGTGGAAACAGAAATCTAGCCTTCTTGAAGTCAAGAAATTCATGTCTGTTCCTTAGGTCTGAAATTGATCCCCAGCACAAGAATACATCCTACTTGTGTACATTTTCAATATTTTATTTATATTTACATACATAGGTTGACACCATATTGCATTCAGTGTAGTTATTCATTTTATTTTTTGTTTTATTCAGGTGTTTGTGGTGCACATGGGCAGCAAAGATGGTGCTGAGAGGAAGTTAAGTGGGCACAGCCCAATTGTTTACCTTAAAATCTGATTGGATAAAGCTTAGGCGCATGATAGGGTGTGACCTTTAGAGTGATTGGTTGGTTCCTTTCCCTCCCCTTCCATTCCTCGCAGTTTTTCCCTTTAAAAGTTGCTTGCTGTGTGGTAGTAAACGAGTTCTTGCTTGACTTGACTCCCCATTGTGTGTGAATGTCTCCCAGTCTAAGGGAGGCTGGGGAACGGACGAGTGGCAGACTTACTATTCCCGGGCCCCATCCATCTTTCGGGGACAAACAAAGACCCAACATGTATTGACTGTTTATTTTATTGACTAATATGCCACATAGAACATTGGTTACATTGATTAAATAGGATATAGATCTGCATATGTATTCCACTTATACCTGACACCCAGGACTTTCACAGAAAAAGAAAACATGTGTCACCATCAGTTTCTTACTTCATGATTCATTGTTTGGGCATGATGACATCTGACCTCAAGGCCCACAGGGCCAAATTCATGAATGTGTGTGTGTAAGCATGCCATCCTGGAACAAATTGAGCTGATAGGCAGTTCCCAGGATCTGAGATCAAGCACCAGGGGTTGACAAAATAAGAACAGATTGACACGCAGATCGTAGTACACTAATTTATATATATTTACAGAGTGCCAGAGATGTCTATCAATTGTTCAGTTATATAGACTACATTCCTACCAATTCTTGGGTATTTATTATGTCTCCATGTAATTAATGTTATTATTTTTATCTTCAATAAACTATTAAGTAAATCAGTGTGAGAAATAGTATTCTTTTAATGTTTCATAAGATATTGAATAAAATCAATCAGCCGACTGAAATCATGAAGTCTAACTGTGTACAAGTGTCATTCATGAGCATGTCATTCAACTGTGATATCGATAACATTCCATCATTATTCCTGTGGATGGGAACGAATTTCTTAGGATCTCCCACCATCTGGAAGTGGCATGACTATATTCGAACTGTAGGCTTATGTTGCAGTGCAGGACAATGGCTTCTCCAATAGCCCTCAATTAAAAAAATATATTTAGTTCCTTGGTTTGCAATTCATGACATTTTTTCTGCCAGGTCTGGGATTTGAACTCAAGGTCTGGGTATATATGCAGCACCATGACGGAAGGGAATCTGAACATGCTTGAAGACAAGAAAGTCAGGCCTGTTCCCTAGGCCTGAATTCAATCCTAAGAGCTGGAAAACATACTCCTTATATCCATTTTAAAGATAGGATTTATACTTCCATACACATAGTCAGTCCATATTTTGTTGGGTGTGGTTATTCATTTTATTTCTTGTTTTATTCATTGATTTATCACTTATTTCATTGACTCTGATCACCCCTGTAACATTTATTACAATTGTTTACATCCTATCACAACATCCAGATGTGTAAATATATTCTCCATCATGCCTGACTCCCAGGACTCTCACAGAAAAAGAAAACATGTGTCACACTTGGCTTCATACTCCAAGATTAAATTTTTGGCAGTGCTGGATTCTGAACTCAGGGTTTAGCAAGCCCAATTCATGAATGGATGAGTGTCAGCATGGCAGCCTTTAGGCAATGAAGCTGTGAAGTGGTTCCCAGGTGCTGAGATCCAGCCCCAGGATTGACCAAAACAGTGATGCATGTATAGGCAGAGTGTGGTATACAAATAAATATATATTATTAAGGAGCATCAGAGCCGTCTATCTATGATTGAATGGCACCTACTACATTCCTACCAACTCTTAAGCATTTATTATATCGCCATTGAAGGAATATTATTCTTTTCATCCATAATAACCTATTAATTAAGTTCCATCAGCGTCCTAGGATTATTGCATCCAATTTTAGACTATACCGAAGAATGAACTACTCTTTCAATTGGTATTCCTATGCATAGGAACGAATCTTTTGTGATCTCTTGCCACTGGTAGGTGTCAGTTCTGGGATTTGAACTCAGGGCCAATGTTTACAGGTTGGCCTATGGATTCCCTGATACCAAGCCAGCCTTCAGGTATGGCAGTTCAGGTCCACTCTTCAGCCATGTTATTCAGACCCAGGATGGTCACTGTGCAAAGAAAAAAATGTAAAACCCTCAGCCCTCTGAAGCTTGCCACTTTTTGTGCTATGCTACGTTTTTTTTTTTTTTCTTTTTGCTTCCTGAAAGCCCTCTGGGCCTATGATCCCTGGATTGACTACAGTTTCGTCGGTGCCCCACTCTAGGGCTATTGAAGCTGAGGCAGAGTTGCCATGACCTGAGTTCAAGCCCCGTGTTGGCAAAATAAATAATAAATAAAAACATTAATTAATTATTTATCTAAATTAAAAAAGAAATAAAGTCCTTGTTTTGAATTTCTACCAGTTTTCTTTCCTAACCTGGGATTTGAACTTAGGGTCTTGGTAAATATGTAGCAATGTGAGGGAAAGTGAAGATTTGCCACTACTTGAGTTCAAACCTAGTGCAAATCCAAAAATAAAAATTAAGTCACTGAGCTAGGCAGAGGGAGTAGTTGTAGAGATGGGAGGGAAGGAATGGTAGGGGGAAAACAAAGGAGGAGGCAACAATGCTCAATAGGAAATGTACTCATTACCGTGTTCATTTAAATGTAACCCCTCTGTACAACATTTTTACAATAAAAAATGAAAAAAAGTAGTGCTCAGACAAGCATTTTGGGGGTAAGAGCAAGGTGTCTGAATCGATGTCCAAAATTCTACACTGCGTTTTTAAAAAATGTTCAGTATGTAACTGAATAAACATAACTGCTTCCATTTAAAAAATTAAGTCACTGTCTTGGAACTGGGGGCAGTATTTCCATCATTGCTGGTATTTGATCTCACCATCCAGGTAACTATTTTGCACCATGGGTGAAGGCAAAGTTCACTGTCCTTGAGGAAAAAAAAATTCAGGCTAGAGTTCCCAGCGTCTGAATGAAGGCCCTGCAATGGAAAAACTATTTCTACATATGTGTAATATATGATATATATTTACATATGTATGTTTATAACATATTATAATTTTTATTATTGATTTTGTATTTTATTTTTTACTCTTCATTTACTTATTGTTTATTGTATTTAGTATTATTATAACATAATATTTAGTACATGTTGTATATCTATTATAAATTTATACACAATAATTTAAGACCTTGACTGGTTTTTCATTAATATTTTATTAAGTGTTAAAACATGATACATAATTAAATGGAAGCATTTGTCACAGTCTTCACATGTTTAGAGTCTCTTCCAAGTATGAACTTTGTCTTCTTTATTTTTAGAACCTTCCTATAGGAAATTTTTAGATGATTTATACTCAGAAGCCTTTTCTTGGGGATAGTCAAGTTGAGGAATAAATTTGTAAGGGTGGGGCTAGAAATGTGGCTTAGTGGTAGAGAGCTGGCTCAGCATGCATGAATGGTAAGGTTTGAATCCTCTATGCCACATACTCAGAAAAAGCCGGAAGCTGTGGAGTGGCTCAAGTGGTACAGCGCTAGGCTTGAGAAAAAGGAGCTCAGAGACAGTACCCAGGCCCTTAGTTCAAGCCCCAAGTCTGGCAAAAGCAAGAGGCTAGATTCCTGTGGCTCACAACAGGAACCTTAGCTTCTCAAGAGGCTGAGATCTGAAGACCACAGTTCAAAGACAGCTTAGGCATGGCAAACCGGTTAGACTCTTATCTCCAATGAACCACAAAAAGACCACATGTGGTGCTGTGGGTCAAGTGATAGAGTGTTTGCCTTGAGCTGAAGGGCTCAAGGACAGTGCTCAGGCTTGAGTTTGAGACACAAAACTGGAAAAAAAGTGAGGGTTAAGCAAAGTACTTTTCCTTTTTGTTAATTAGAACATTCTTTGGAAAAATGATTGTGCACGTACACCAGAATTGGAGTTAGAGCTCAGGTTCATGTGTAGCCCATCCATATGCACAGCCTCTCAGACTCTAGCATTATAACCTTGTTTTCTACGGTTCTGAGAGGTCCAATGTAGAAAGGCCTAATATGCTGCCCAAGCCCTTTGTGATAAGCAGTTGACTTGTAATGCAAAAGTTATTACAGTTCTGAACCTAGGAGAGCACCAGTAGCTCATGCCCATCACTCTAGCTTAGGAGCCTGAAGTCTGAGGATCACAGGATGAAGCCATCCAGGGTTGGAAAGTGTATGACACTCTGACTTCTACTACTGAAAGGTCAGATGTTCAAGAGCTTCCTGTGTCTCCCTTGGTAATGAGAAGTTGCTTGCACTCTAAATTTTCTTAGAGTTCTTGAGTTATAAATGCAGGAAATAAACATCATTGACCAATCCTGGGTTCAAATGAAGTTCTCAGCTTCCAAGCCCTAGTCCTCTTAGCAGGAAGAACTCCAGTGTAACAACATTTGAAGGCAGAAAACAGTTTCAAAAGCCAAACTAGGCAAAGAGACCTAGGCCTACAGGATTAGGAGGCAGAATGTACACACTCAACAGGAAAGTGAGCTGCAAAACCACTTCATTCCAGACGCGGCCAGTAATGAGGGGAAACGTGAAACATTTGTCAGAGTTACACCAGGGTCAGGCTTTTCTCAGCCTCTTCAAACAATGACTAATTAAACTTCCTCCCTCAGGTGAAGGGAACCTCAGGCTATCTTTAGGTTAACAATAGAGAGCCTTGCTCTTTGGTCTTAGGGAGTGGGTTTTTGACTCTCCATCTGTCAGATTTGAAGGCCCTTCTTCTACCTCTGCTAGTCCATTCTCCTTCCTTCATTCTCCACATCATTAATGCAAATCCCCAGTCCAAGGAGAGGCAAGGCCCTCTCTCTTCTGGCTCCAAGCACCTGAGTTAGAACCTGGCTCTGCCTTCTTGACTCTGGGGCCCTCGGCTGCCTGATAAGTGGGAGACAGTGTTCCTGCTCTGTGGTTGTGTGAAGACCATGTTGGTGTCCTGGCACACGGCAGAAGGCCGCATGACTGGGGAGTGTTCCCTTCTTTCCTCCTGACATCCAAGACCAATTCTGGCTTTTTCTTGAATGTGCTACTGAGGAATCAAACCCAGGGCTTCTTGCATACTAGACAAGCACTCTCTCACTAATCCACATTCCCAGCCCCCTCGTCTTTTTCTTAATGGTAGTTTTAACACAAGTATGCTCCCATTTTATGCCCCCAATTTTAATTTTCTGAATAATTGTTACTTCTAAGAAACCTGTTCTTCTCTTCCCTAGCCTGGTTTGTGACTGTTCCTGCATTGGCCTCATAATAAAATGTAAATAAAGGCTGCTGAGGGTGACCTGCTTTAGGCAGATGGCTGCACAGATTGTTGTGTATGTCTGTTTGTTGACACTCCTGGACCTTGAACTCAAGATCTGGGCACAGTCTGTGAGCTGCTTTACTTAAGGCTAGCCCTCTAACACTGGAGTCATATGGCTATACTTCTGGCTTTGTTAGCCCTGAAGTTGGACAGGGCTCTCAAGGACTTTTCTGCCTTGGGTGACTTTGACCATGATCTTCCTATCACAACCTTGTAAGTATCAAGGAGGACTTCTGAGAGCCACTGGCGCCTGCCTAATCATTTTTCTTGCTTATGTTCTTGAACAGCCTAATGAATTCCCTATCCTCGGGTTGAAGTGTTGGGAGCTGGAGCCCACAGTTTGAATCCTGATCCTGCCACCTCCAAATGGCAGGAGATCCTAAGAAACTCATTCCTATCCATATGAATCCAATGGAATGTGATGTATGTCATGATTGAATGGGAAGTTCATAAATGATTCTCGGATAAAATTGGAAACAATTAGATTATAATACACTGATCAATTTTAATTAGTACTTTATGAAACATTTAAACAATCACATTCATTAAATGGAGGCATAATGAAACACCTCAGAATTCGGTGTCACATAGTATAGAAGTGCCATTTTTTCTACCAGGACTTTCTTTAGTTAATTGTTATATCCCATTTTCTGAATGTAATTTGGTATATGAAACTAGGATATATTATAAATTAATTATTCAAACAGATTTTTTTATCAGAAATGTTTATAGAGAAATATAGAGATAAATCCAAATTATATATATTTGAAGACAGTGCTTGGTTAGTCCTCTTCTCATATTCCCCATTCCTTTCATGAGAATAATACACATTGTAAGGTAATGATTAGACTGTTTTGGTGAAATAGGTTGACTTTAAACCAATGAGTTACTCTATGCTGCATTTTGTTTACTTTATATCCAGAAAATCTAAATTCTTACTTTATCATTTTCCTTAGGCTTTATACTCAGATTTAATCTCTGATGGGTGACAAATAAAGATATAAACATTTTTTAGCAGTGGCTAAATTTATGCTGTGGATTCTAGGTACAATGCAACTCATGCAGATAGTCCTCATAAGTCATGAGACCCTGGTATCAAAATGTTAATCAATGCTTACTGGTGTCGTGCTTATGAGATTTTGTGTATTATAAACAGTGGTTATTAGAATGTTTTTGGAATCAACATCATTTCATGGGTTAGGAACTGAAGAGAGACATTATACTCAGAACAAAATTTAAGGAGGCATCCAAAATTAGTTACCAAGATATACATCATGTAAAACAATGTTTTAAAAATGCAAAGTAAAGGAAATAATTTATGAAAAATATCAACATTTACAATAAATACAGAATCACTATGACTGATTTTTCTTTTACCCCAGTTGCAATACGGCTTACATAATGACTTTTCTGGTGATATGTTTAATTAGGTCTTGATATTTAGTTGGAGAAGTTATGTTCTTTCATTTATTCATTTGTCAGATCAAAGAGGAAATGAATTCCATGCCAGAGTCAAGATCCATAATAATGTTACAGATGTATCCTGCTACTTTGCCAAAGTTTCAAATCAGCTTGAGTAACTGGGGTCTTTTTTTGGATCTAAATAAATAAGTATGCAATTTTGTCAGTACTAGAAAGATTTTGACCACCATTTGTTAAGCTATTATTTTCCAGAAAATACTTCTCTCTTTTCATGAGATTTTTAATTTCATTTATATCATGTGTTGATATTCTCCTTTAGATTACCCACATTCAGTCTTCTACAAAGTGTAATTTGGAGTAGTTTAAAGCTATATACACTCATGTACACTGCTCAGATTCTATTATTTGCATATTTTTTCTTGTTAAATCAGTAGAAATTCGTTCTCAATATGGATAATATTGGACTAATTCATTGCTTTTCTGAATTTGTTAAGTATGTCATGATTTTGTTATTTTATTCTTTTAAATATGTGCAGATCTCACTCCACATGCAGTCACATTCGTTTTAAACAATTTGATCCATTCAAGGGATTTGCTACATTAGGTTCATCTAGATGAATTTAATTACAAATTAATGCAGCCATATTTCTGAGACACAGTTACCTTTATGGCTCTACTCCAAGTTAACATGTATTACAGGTTTTTTTGCTTAAAAAACCTGGGCACAACATGTTTTTGTTCCTGGGGGACTTCTACTTTTTTGATTGTTTTTCCAGTTGTGGTGACTTCAATATATGTGTGCATTTTATGTCAATTGTTTTGTGTCAATATTTTAGTTCATATAACAGAAATTACAAAAATAGTCAGTGATTTAGAATTATTCCAAATAGATTCTAAGCGAGACACTTGAAATTTTGCGACAACTGGGAATGGGCAGGTCTTCATAGTGGAGGGGATAGCAGAATAACAGACATTGTTTGACATGATTTTAATTCTTCCTCCTCTTGTGTCACTATTTCCAATGGTATTACTTCAAAGTCTTTAGTGGAAAGAAAATATTTTTGTCTGTATGAACTCAGAATTTTTTATTCAATTGGGACACATTGTACATTTATATTTCATTTTAACTCAAAAATCTTCCTTTCTTCATTTAAATTAACAGTTGTGAATTTATAGTGCTATAGTAACATCTACTAATTTATACGAAATGGTCCAAACTATTTTCACTTCACACTATTTGTAATATAGAGTGTAATAATAATAATGAGTAATATAGTATGTAATAATTGCCTTTGGGGAAAGTCAATTACAGTGGGTTTTTGTGAGATACTGAATAATAGTAAAACATATTTGATTCTATTAAAAATTCCTAGTTACATCTAAAAATTACTCATAGTTATAAATTAATGCTGAAAAATAACATTGTTTATTAGAAAAATCCCGAAGTTTCAATAAGCTTGTTTTTTAAAACTTGTCTTGAATCTGGGCATTGGTGGCTCATGCCTGAAATCCTAGCTACCCAAAAGTCTGAGATCTGAGGATAGTGGTTCAAAGCCAGCGTGGGCAGAAAAGTCTGTAAGACTCTTATCGCCAATATATCTCTTGAAAACTAGAAACGGCACTGTTGCTCAAGTGGTACAGTGTTATCCTTGAGCTGAAGGGCTCAGGGACAGTGCCCAGGCCCAGTGTTCAAGTCCCCGACAGGCAAAAAAAATTGGCATGGATTTTTACTTTATTATTTCATGATTTGTAATGTGAAAATATATACAGAGGGTTTACAATTACATGAAAAAACTAATGAGTACATTTCTTTTCAAGCATTGTTGCCTCCTCCCTTGTTTCCCCTTCCCATCCCTTCCCATCTCCCTTTCTGCCCCCCTGCTCCCGCCCCCTGGGCCAAAGTTGTAAAGTTCGATTTTCGACATAATGTCTTGTACATGTCATTGTTGCAATGGGTTCACATGTATCCCAATTTGTTTTTTCCTTCCCCTCCCCAAATTATACCAACATCAAATACAGTGAATATAGAGGTTATATCGTGGGAGAGGGACATAAAAAGCAACAAAGAAATCATCTTGTAAATATGCTAGAAAAAACAGCAAGAAAGAAAAACCATTTGAGTCCTTATCTTTGTGTTCATTTCACCTAACATCAACTTGTCTGAGAGTTTGTGTTCATCACCGACATATTCTAGTTATTGCAAATAAGGGAAACCATGGAAGCTATGTTTCTTTGGGCCTGGATTACTTCACTTAATATAATATTTTCCAAGGCTTTCCATTTCCTAACAATTGGGCAATGCCATTTTTTCTGATGGAGGCATAGAATTCCATTGTATATATATATACCACATTTTTTTATTGTAAAATACTGTACAGAGGAGTTACAATTACATGGGCAAGGTAACGAGCATATTTCTTATCAAGCATTGTTGCCACATTTTAATCAATCCATTCATCTACTGAGGAGCATCTGGGTTGGTTCCATATCTTGGGTATGGTAAATAATACTGCAATAAGCATAGTGGTGCTGGTAGCTTTAGTATGGGCTTGTTTGTGATCATTTGGTAAATGCCCAAATGTGGGATTGCTGTGTCCTAGGGGAGCTCTATGTGTAGTCTTTTGAGGAACCTCCATACTACTTTCCAAAGTGGTTGAACAAGATTACAGTCCCACCGACATCCTGTCCAGCTTCTGTTGTTATTACAGTTCTTCATTATAGCCATTCTAACTGGGGTAAGGTGGTATCTCAATATAGTTTAGATTTGCATTTCTTTTATGGCTAGGGAGGTCGAGCATTTCTTCATGTATCTAGTGGCTATCCTTCTTTCCTCTTCAGAGAAGTTTCTCTTTAGTCTTTAGCCTACTTATTTATTGGGCAGTTGTTTCTTTGAGGATTTGTTGTTGGGGGATTTAATTTTTTGAGTTACAAGTATATTTTAGAAATGAGAACCTTGTCCGTTGTATGGCTAGTGAAGATCTTCTCCGAATCCATGGGCTTTCTATTGATCTTGCTAACTCTGTCAATTGCCATGCTGAAGCTCTGCAATTTCATGCAATTCCATTTGTCCAACGTTTCTTTGATCTGTTGTGCTTCTGGGTCTCTATTAAGAAAATTTCAGCCTGTGACAATGACACATAGATTATCTCCTAGTTTGTCCTGCAATGTTTTCAGGGTGTCTGCTTTGACTCTGAGGTCTTTCATTCATTTGGAGTTGATTCTTGTGCAGGGTGATACATATGGATCTAACTTTAGTTTTCTAAAAGTGATTAATCAATTTTGTCAGCACCATTTACAGACGAGGCTCTTTCTTCCATTCTGTTTTTTAGCTCCCTTATTGAAGACTAGGTGTCTATAGGTCTGTGGCTTCATTTCTGGGTTTTCAATTCTATTCCACTGGTCCTGAGGTCTGTTCTTGTGCCAGTACTAAGCTGTTTTTATTACAATGGCTTTGTAGTAGAGTTTGAAATTTGGTATTGATATTCCTCCACCACTTTTCTTTCTGTTAATGATCTTTTACGCTATTCAGAGTCTTTTATTGTTCCATATGAATTTTTGGATTGCCTATCCTATTTTCTTGAGGAATGAGTTTTTAATATTGATAAACATCACATTGAATTTGTAGATAGCCTAGGGAAATATTGCCATTTTCACCATGTTTATTCTGCGAATCCAGGAGCATGGGAGGTTTTTCCACTTTCTAAGTTCCATTTTTATTTCCTTTTTCAGGTTTTTAATGTTTGCATCATAAAGATCCTCTCATAAAATACCTAGGTATTTTATTTTTTATTGGTTGTTATGAATGGAGTTGCTTTCTTGATTTCAGCCATGCTTTTCTCATTGTTGACATACAGAAAAGCCATTGATTTTTGATAGTTAATTTTCCCCTGCTACTTTGCCAACGTTTTGAATCAGCATGAATAATTTCGGAGTGGCGTCGGTGGAATTATTTAAATACAACATCATGTCATCTGCATATAGGGAGAGTTTTACATCATCTTTCCCTATTTGGAGCCCTTTTATGTTTGCATCTTGTCTTTTGCTGTAGCTAGGCATAAATTGAAGAGAAATGGAGAGAGTGGACATCCTTGTCTTGTTCCTGAGTTCAGAGGAAATGGCTTTAGTTTTTCAGCATTAACTATAATGCTGGCTGTAGGTTTGCCATATACAGCCTTTATTGTATTGAGGAATGTTGACTGGATTCATAGTTTTTACAGAGCTTTCATCACAAAGGGATGTAGGATTTTGTCAGTGCTTTTTCTGCATCTATTGAGATAACCATGTGGTTCCTATCCTTGCTCTTGTTGATGTGATGAATTTTATTAATTGATTTGCATATATTGAACCAGCTTTGCATTCCTGAAATGAATGCTGTTTGATCGTTGTGTATGATTTTTTGGATGAATTGTTGACATTGATTGGCCCAAATTTTGTTGAGGAGTTTTGCATCAATGTTCTTCAAAGAAATGGGTCTACAGTTTTCTTTCTTTGATGAGTCCCTGTCTGGTTTTGGGATAAGGGTTCTGATGGAACCATAGAATGAATTCTTTAATGAACTTTCTCTTTCAATTTTATTGAAGACTTGGAGGAGTATTGGTGTGAGCTCTACTTTGAAGGCCTTATAGATTTCTGCTGTGAATCCATCTGGTCCTGGGATTTTCTTAGATGTCAGGACTCATTGCTGTTTCTATTTCTATGCTTGATATGGGCATGTTAAGTTGATGTAACTCATCTTGTTTGTTTCAGAATGTTAAGATTTGCTAGGAAAAGGTGCATTTCTGCCAGGTTCTCAAAGTTATTTGCATAATGGTTTGAAAAGTATTCCCTTATAATTTTTTGAATCTTGGTTGTTTTTGTGATGATGTTTCCATTTGCATCTCTGAGTTGATTTTTTTTTAAAATTTGGGTGAGTTCTTTTCTTTTTCTGACAAGGTTTGCTTAAGGGTCTGTCAATTTTGTTAATTTTTTTGGAAGTAACAACTCTCTGTTTTGTTGATTCTTTCTCTGATGTTTTTGGTTTCTAATTCATTTAATTCTTCTTTCCATCTACTGGATTGGGGTTTATCTTGCTGCTCTTTTTCAAGGAGGTTTGGATGTC
Source organism: Dipodomys merriami (assembly GCF_024711535.1). Lineage (NCBI taxonomy): Eukaryota > Metazoa > Chordata > Mammalia > Rodentia > Heteromyidae > Dipodomys > Dipodomys merriami. The sequence goes on along the minus strand of NW_027202283.1, from coordinate 658,798 downwards.
TTATTAAATTGTTGGTTTCAGATCTCTCCAATTTGTTCTTGTAGGACCGCAAAGCTATAAACTTGCCTGTGAGTACTGCATTTGCTGTGTCCCAGAGAACCTGGTAATTTGTGTGTTCATTTTTTTAAATATCATGAACATTTGCATTTCCTTCCTAATCTCTTCCATGACTCATTGGTGATTCAACAGTGTGTTGTTCAGCTTCCATGTAGTACAGGACTTTCTTTGTTGGCTTTTGGTGTTGAGTTCCAATTTTATTCCCTTGGATGCTGTTTCTTGGCTTTTACTGTGGTCTTGTTGGTTTCCTATATGTACGACACTTTTGTCTTTTTTATGGCTGGTTTGGTGGAGATCTATTGTTTCAATTTTTCTTTGCTATGGGAGGTTTTTATTTGACCTCCAGTTATGAAGGAGAGTTTAGCTGTGTACAGTATTCTTGGTTGATAGTTGTTTGTCTTTAGCGCACGGCATACACCATTCCAGTCTCTTCTTGCTTTAATCGGCTCTGCTGAGAAATTTGGGATGATTCTAATTGGTTTCTGTTTATAGGTGATTGTTCTTTTCTCCTTGATATCTTTAAGGCTCCATTCCTTGGTCTGAATTGATCCTGTGAAGTTTATAATATGACAGTGGGATGTCTTGTTTTGATCTGGTCTATTTGGGGTTCCATAAGCTTCTTGTATCTGAATAGTCCTATCCTTTTGCATTTTTGGGAAGTTCTCTGCTAGAATTCTGTTAAATAAATTTTCTATAACATTAACTTCTGTCTCTAGGTGCTCCTCTACACCCATTATCCTCAGATTAGGCCTTCTGATGGTGTCTTCCAAATTTTGAATAGATCTATCATATTTTTTGGACTTGATTTGGATGGTTGTATGTTCTTTCTCTATAATATCTAGGCTGTCTTCAGTCCCCGAGATTCAATCTTCTGCATGGCCTAACCTACTGTCAAGACTTTCTACTTTGTTTTTTATTTCTTTTCCTTCTAATTGGTCGGCTTTGATGGCTTCAAATTCTTTGTTGGAGCTTTGTTTTAGATCTTGTATGAACTTCTTTACTTCCTTAATTTGGTGTTCAGTTTCTCAAATCACATAGTTGATTGGTTATGGTTTCCCTGAACACCCATTCTTTCTGTGTTGCTCCTTTCAGCATTCCATTTGTGATCTCCCTTACTTCTTTCAGCTGTCTGTTTATGGATTCCATGAATGCCTCTATTGATCTTTGCCTATTCTCATCCTGCTCTCATAATTCCTGTATTACTCTTTGATTAGTTTAGTCAAGTTCACGCAATTCCAATAATTCTCTATGGCTATGCTCAGCCTGCTCACGCATCTCCTGTATTTCTCTTTGACTCTTCTCAACCTGCTTATGCAATTCCTGCATTAATCTTTAAGTAGCTTCCTATTGCTTAAAAGATTCCTGTATGAATTTTGATTGCGTCCTCTCGCTCCCTATCATGCTCACACTGAGTCCTTTGCAAGTTTTCAATCATTTCATTCACCATGTTTACCAGTAGCGTTTGTACAGGTTTTTATGGAACTCCTCTGGATTTATTCATTAACAATTTTGTCACCTGCTTAACATGAGTGGGAGTTGAGATAGCTGGACTTGACATTTTTATTGTGCTTTTCGGCTTGTTCTGCCCATTTGGTATGAAAGTAACACCAATTGTGTGCTAGAACACTATTTTAAGGCAAGCATCAACTAGAGTCCTGTGTTTGCACAATCAAAATGGCTACAGATACAATCTAATTCAAAACATACAATCTATTCAACATAAAACAACTATGTATTAGGGGGCTACAAACAGCAAAAAAGGATTTGGCAATCCAGAAATTATTAGCTTTAGGGAGAAATGTGGGGACAAATAGGACTAGAGGGATGTGGAGGGGTAAAAGGAGAGTAAATTTAACCAATTCCTAATCTCAGAGAGGGAAAAGGATTAGACAGAATGACAGTAGAGAAATAAAAAAAAAAGAAAATTGGAAAAACAAAAATTAAATTTAAGAAGTGAAACACTTAAAAATTATGTACTTTTAAATAAATGATATTGAGAGAAAAAAGGATAGGATGAGAGGAGGGGAGGGATAGAAAGGAAACATTAAAGCAAAAAATAAGAAAAAATTAAAATTAGTTACTTGATAATTATGTAGGCATAAAGAGATGATACTGCTCTTAAAGAAGTTAAGCCTAAGAAGTTGTGAATTGAGTAATAAATTTCTGGATTAAGTATGTACAAAATGGTGGATAAGGTCTAATAATTGACTACAGGTATATATCAGGATGAGCAGAACAGCAATTAAGTCCTGTAAAAAAAAAAGAGGGAAAAAAATGAAAACAATAAAAAAGGCCCAAAAGGTCAAAAGAGATTAAACACACCCACATATACATACACACACACACACACACACACACACACACACACACACACACACACACACACACACACCAAAAATAAAAATTATGAGAAAAAAGTTTAACAGAAAATATTTTTTAAAAATAAAAATTTAAGAAAAGTTTCAAAAAAGAGTTCCTTAATTTTTTTTTTGGGGGGGTGGGGCTGAGTGGGAAGACCCTGTGTCACCTCTGTGTCCATAACAAGTCTCTTGGTGGAGTCTTGGGTCTGCTTGTGGTGTTTGGTTTTCCTATGGCTTGATTGGTTTCTTAAGTCAGTTTGGGCCGGCAGAAACTGCTCTGTGTTAGGCATGTTTTTTGATCCTCCTCCCAGGCTAGTTCAGTGGGAGGGAGATCTGCTTGGAGTATCACAAAAGAGGGAGATGGCTGTTTCCTCTAGTTTGGAGATGTTGTGATGAGGCTAGGTTCTGTTTAGGGTTGAGGTCTTTCAGCAAACAGTAGCTTTTCCCTGAGGGGTTAAATCCTGAGACAATCACAGAGCCCAGCTTGGAGCTTTTCTTGGGGTTTATGTTTACTGAATTTCAGTTGTTTGTCTAGGCTGTTGTAGGGAGGGGCAGTCTCTGCCTGTGTTTACCTGGTGAAGAAGGTCACTTCTCTGTGGGCGGAGTTTTTTCTGCCTGGGTGGGATGACTTTCTCCTGGGAACGGACATCATAACTGACATCATAACTGACATCATAAACCTATTGTGTGATCGTTGTATTTCCCCTGCCAGGTAAGTATGGGAAGGGATGGGAAGAGGAAACTAAGGAGGAAGCTATAATGCTTGATAAGAAATGTACACATTATCTTGCCCATGTAATTGTAAATGCTCTCTACAGTATTTTCACAATAAAAAATACCTATTGCGACTTATTATAACATCGTAAACCTACTGTGACCTCATCACCATTATGTCATCACCAACTAAGTATAACATGAAAATATTATCACTCAATATTGTGACATCGTATTCCCATTGTGATATCATTGTTCCATTGGGTTTTTCAAACTTATTTTGACCTCATAACATTTTACAAAAATCGTGGCCTTTGAGACTATTAACTTCTGAACTTGTACACTTATAATTCATGAAACACAAGGCAATCCAATTAGGCACATTGAAGATAATTTTATTTACACTAGAAATGAGCCTGCATTTACCTTGTCCTGTGCTGTACACTCAGTGACAGCCCAGCCCCAACCACCAAACCTCAGACGTCCAATAGGCATAGTTAATTGGTTTGCAAAATACCAACCCCCCAAATTACCATCTCCACGCTCCAAACTTCAATACGTAAGGCTTTTTCCGTTTCCCTTATTCCTTCCTTCTTTATAGACCTTTCCTTCATTCCTTTTTCCCTTCCATCACTTCCTTCTTCTCTTTAGGCCTCTCCACTACACTTCTCTGGCCTGGTGGCCAATTGGCTTCCTTCCCCTCCTGCTCGCCCTCAAATTCCTCTTCTCCCAGGTCTTTCCCCTCCTGCTGTCTCACCACTTCCTTCGTTGAAGTCTTCCCTTGATTTTCTTCAATTCCATTGCTCTGACCATGCAGCCTATATATAGGTTAAACCCCTCCATCACTCCAGTGGGTTTCTTACCTAACAGTTTTCAACCATCACCTCACAAACTGCCTGTTCCCCAATCAATTCTTCACAGCTCATCATGTGAGGATGACATCCTACCCCCTCTAGTAGCATGCCCTGCTCAATTGTGTGGCATGCCCCATGCACTCCAGGGGCCAGGTCATGGGGCAACATTGATTAGTGGGCCCTGCTCATTTTTAGGACCATGCTGCTTTATGTATCCACCACTGTTTTTCATGTCCAATCAAATCCTTGATTCCTTCTTACCAAATCCTAAGTGTCGTTGGTGGGATGGTTTGTCCCAATTGGTATTCAAGGAGGTTTGAACTCAATTCCTGGGCACTGTCCCCAAGCACTTCTGCTCAAGTCTAGCACTCTAACACTTTGATTTATAAAAACTCTTGCAGTATTTTCTGGTTGGAGATAAGAGGCTCGAGCCATGCTTCCAGCCTGGCTCTTTGCAGGTAAGTTGGGAGATGGAGTCTTAGGGATTTTTCAGCCTGGGTTGGATTTCAATTGCAACCTTTGTCACGAAAACCCTTTGTTATTTCCAATTAAAGAAACAAAGAGATCAAATAGAATAAGTATAGCTTACCTGGTCCTTATCAAGAATTGACCAAATATTCTGCAATGACAAAACTTGTTAGATGGGAGAATCTTAACACAGATATGCCCAATATTTTAGAATCACATAGTCAGTACTAGCCTAAACAACACAAAACAAAAAAGACAAAACTCAAATCCTAAAATTTTAGACAATGTTTAGACATCTTTGCTAACAAAGCACATCAGATGGTTGGGTCTCAGTTACCAGAGTCTGTGAAAAGAGCAACTTGTTAGCAAGGCACATTTGAATAGATAGATGAAGGAGAAGAAAGCTTGGTGGAAGGGTAAAGATTGGAGAGGGCCAAATCCTTCACCTACCATTTGGCCAAGATGGCGAACTCAAGATGACAAATTTCTAAAAAAATGCAAAGAAAACCTGAACAAAAAATCAAGCCTAGTTTGGCTAACCTTTTAGAGAAAAACTAGAATGGGTCCCCTGGACCCAGCACATTTTGCACGCTTCATGGCACAATACCAATAGTTGTAGAAAAGAAAGGGAGAGATATAGAAAGTTTGACATGATTAACAGAGAACAAAGAGATCCTGAAAGTGAACAGACTGTTGACCATTTACCATTGCAGAGGCAAAAATTGTCTAAATCTGAGAAAAGCATTAAAAAAAATTAGGTGCTCTGGCTATCCAGGAAGGGCATGAGGCATTTTAGAGGGGTTTCATGGCTTGGGCATGACTCGTAGCACCCCGTTAAATGTGTAGAAGAGTCAGTCTGGTGAGGGAAGGAGAGCTGACCAGCAGAAGCGATGTCCCTAGAGCTCTAGAGAGAAATGGCCAAGACCCCATAACCAAGCATTCTCGGGTTCAGAGGTGACCAGCCTTTCTGCTAAAGGCCATAGGAGCTCTCTGGCATGTCGCCACATCTGAACAGAGATTGAGCAACAGAGAGCCGTAGAGAGTAGTTTCACTCACCAGAGAAGAGAAGTGGTGTGGAGGTGGATGTGAAGGCCAGCAATGGTATTGGTGAAAAGTCTCGCGTGGTGTTTCAATGCAGTTTAGTTCACAGAAAAGGGGTGGTTAGGAAATTCTAACATTTCCAACTCAAAAACACCATCTGAGTCACAGCATCAAATGTAATATTAAATAGGTAGGTTTCATTCAGTAGCCTATGAAGAGAATACCACCCACTATTAAGGCAGGAAAAGAAGTTTATTTACCTAACTGCTGCCCCCACCATACATGGTGGAGAAGCAGGGCCAAAAAGGAAAGGGAGGATAGCAATTTGTATTTCTGTAGAAATTCATCCATCTCTGCTAGGTTTTCCTTCCTTTGTGAGTAGAATCTGGAATTATTTCCTTATGATTGTCTTGGATATTTGTTGTAATTTTTCCTGTGGTATCTCTGATAATATCGATTTGGGTCTCCTCTCTTATTTTGTTAGTTACTCTTGCCAGTGGTCTATCAGTATTATTGATTTTTTTCTTAGAAACAGTTTTTTGTTTTATTAATTTTATTCATAATTTTCTCAATTGCTATCTCATTAATTTCAGCTCTTATTTTGGTTATCTCTGTCTGTCTAGCAACTTTAGGTTCAATTTTTTTCTTGTTTCTGTACCAATTTTAGTTGTATCATAAGATTGTTTACTTGGCCTCTGTTTTCTTGATATGTGCACTGAGAGCAATACATTTGCCTCTCAGGACTGCCTTCATTGGGTCCCATAGGTTTCTTTGTGATGTTTCTTCATTTTCACTGAATTGTAAGAACTTTTTTAATTTCTTCTTTAGCTTTTTTGTGACCCAAGTATTGTTCAACTTAGTGCAGTTTAATTTCCATGTGTTTAAGTTTTTTCTGCTTTATGTCTTGTTATTGAGAACTAGTTTGATTCCACTATGATCAGATAGAATATAGGGTATTATGTCGATCCTCTTGTATTTGCTTAAATTCCTTGTATGAACTAAAAAATGATCTATTGTAGAAAAAGTGAAGGGGTTGGCAAGAGTCAGACCTGCTGGTGTGAATGCCTGTAATTGTAACTACTCAGGAGGCTCAGATCTGTGTATTCAGGTTCAAAGCCAGACCAGGCAGGAAAGTTCATGAGGCTATTCTGGGGTTGTTCAGCACCACACCCTGCATCATGTCTGGGGTTGTTCACCACCTTTGCCACGATGGGCTGGGCTGGGATGGTTATGCAAGCCGGTATGGAGACGCGCTCCACCCTACCACGAGTCAGGTGTTAACCAGTGCTGCTGCCTCAGGCTGGGCTAGGCTGCTTATGTGGGCCAGTATAGAGAGGTACAAACAGGCATGGGTCTGGACTTGTTCACTGAAGCTGTCCCTGCCACAGTTATCACTGCCGCCCCAGGCTGGTCTGGGCTGTTCCTGTGGGCTAGTGCCAAGGGGCATTGTGCACAGAGTCTGGGTGGTTTGCCACTATTGCCAGCTGCTGCTGCTGTTCCAGGTTAGGCTAGGCTGTTTACACCAGCAGGACAGAGGTGCCACACCGCAAGTCTAGGGTCATTCGCCCCTGCTGACAGCTGCTGCTGCTCCTGACTGGGTTGGGCTTCTTGCACCAGCCAGGCAGAGGTGCCATGCCAGGGAGGGTGAGGGGAATCTTCATGCTGATTCTGTCTTCTGAGATTTCAGTTTGTATTCTCTGGGTTGGCACTGGACCTTGGGAGTCTTCTGTGATCCTTGGGATGCTTGTGGGTGTGTGGTCCTCTGAGGGTCCAGAGCCAAGCCACTTAAGCAACCTGGCACAAAGTTCCATCACTTAAGCTGCTCAGCGGAGAGCCCCATCACCAACAAGGGGTGGGGGAAGGGTCTTCCCACTTTACTGTCTATGTAGGTTTTTCCCTTTTCTTTTTTCACTTTCTGTATCTCTGAGTAATCGCCTTTTTTTTGTGGGTCACTTGCAGAAACGGAGCATTGAAATCCAAACTCTGTATTTCGTTGGGGAGATCTGTGGTGTTTTCCTGCTGTTCCATTGCCATCTTTGCCCCTCCCGTTCAGGTGGAGTTTTCATAGGTGGCTGGTGGGCCTTGGTTACCAAAGGATAGGTCCATAAAAGAATATGTTGTAAAGCCTGCAGATTGTAGTTAGACGTTTCTGTTAATATAGCCTTCCCAAATTTAGGAACCAAAGGGAGTGGTCCAACGTAAAGTATTTCAAAGGGATTAAATCCTTTAACATAAGAGCTACATCTTCCTCGAAGATAAGCAAAGTGGAGGAGGCTCACCTAGCCATGGACAGTCTCTGTATTTAATTTAGTTAGTTTCCTTTGAGGGCATAGTCATTCTTTCTGATTCCTTGAACTCTGAGCTCTATAAATGGATTGCAACTTCCAATTTATTCCTAGAGTGTTAGTTAATAATTGAGAACTTGGGCCATGAATGCAGGGCCATCTTTGGACCCCACAGCTAAGGGTAAGCCAAATCAAGGAATTATTACATGCCTCAGCTCAGCCTGAAAAAGTGCCCACTATAACTAATAGATACCAATACCCATACTTTCCAGGCTTTACCTCTGTGAAGTCCACTTTCCAAATTCACCATCTGAGGTTCCTCACATATGAATTCTTTCCATAGGTTCCAGCTTTTCAGCATTTACCTGTTGGAAATTACCTACACACCTTACTAAGTATTGTCACGCTAAGGCCCCACTGGTTTTCAGAACAGTTTTAGGTAGTGGCCTCGGGCAATTTACCTGGGTGCAAATATCTACACGTAAACTGACAGAAAGCTTGAGCTTGTATGCTTTTTTCATAAGGTCAGTGTCAATATTTGCACACTTATTACAACTGTTTTTGCTTCTTCCTTTAATTTTAATGACTAGTAGCTTTAGAGATTCCACTGGTTTTAGAGTGATCTCCCAAGCCACCTGATCAGTTCAGATGTTTCCCTGTATCTTAAGGTCTCTAGTTTCTTTAACTCCTGTACAGTATTCTGAACCTTGGAGACTTCTTCCCCTTTATTCTCCTCCTTTTCTCTCAAACTTGCTTTCAAAATCCCACTCTCCTTCTCAATGAGCTCCTTAAACTGTAACTGTTTTGGCAGGGTCACAGGAGAGTTCCTTTGACTGGAAAACTGCTGCTCCTTCTCACAACATCTTGCTTGCTCTTCAGCTCGTCCCTTAAGTTCACAAAGGTGCTATTGCAAGGTATATTTTTTGGCCATATCCACCTATTCCATTGGGACATGATGCTTCTGCATTACATTTATGGAGAAGATCTCAACAGTTTTCAGGGCTTTTAGTCTACTAGTTTCTCTTTCCAGTTTTCCACTTCAGTGTATTTTGTGACAGATATTTCAAATGATTTTTAGCCCTTCTATTTTTCTTCCTAATGTTCTTTCCCTTTCCCTAGCATTCTATCAGAGCATGTAGCCATTTAACTCTTTCTAAAAAGTAATAATCTCTTTCTTGAGCCTGATATTTTCCTGTTCACTTTTCTTGGCCTCATCTATGACAGCACTTCCCCGTCTTCTCTGCTAACTACTCTTTCCTTCCCTCTCTGTTGCTTTGAATTTCTGGTGACAATTTTCAAAGCTTATAATCGACATGTACTTCAGACTAATACATTCTTATATCAGGTCCAGCTCATTTTTCACGTCCATATTTCTTAATGCAGCATCAGGATTTCTGCTTGACCTCACTTGTGGTGAGCAAGGATGGCAGTATTTCTGTCTTGTGCTTCTGTCGGTCCATAGTCCCCTAATTTGCCTCAAAATCATCCAGGTTAATATACTTGAATTTCATTTGATTCTGAGTATTTTATAGGTTCCTTTTGAGGATTTTCTTCTCTTTTTATCTTCTTCTCATATTTATTTATTTATTTATTTATTTATTTATTTATTTATTTATTTATTTATTTAGTTAGTTAGTTAGTTAGTTAGTTATTGTGAACATACTGTACAGAGGGGTTACAATCACATGGGCAAGATAATAAGTACATTTCTTATCAAGAACTGCAGCCTCCTCCATTGTTTATACTTCACATCCCTTCCCTGCCTCACCTTGCCTCTCACAATCCCCCCCCCCACCAAAGTTGTCAAGTTCGTTTTTGATATGACAACTTTTACTTCTCATAGTTGCATCGGGTCCATCTGTATCCTTAAACGACTTGTTTTTCCCCATCTCCTCCACAAATTATTCCAACATCAAATACAGTGAAAGCAGAGTAATACAGTGGGGGAGGAACATACAAAGCTACAAAGAAATAATCTTATAAATGAGTTAGAAACAAATGCATTAAAGAAAAAAAACATTTATATGCATATCTAAGGGGTCATTTTCCTAACATCACATTATCTGACCTTTCTTGCTTGACTCATACATATACTAGATATTGCAAATAAGGAAAACCATAGGATCTATGTTTCTTTGGGCTTGGCTTACTTCAATTAATATAATTTTTTCAAAATTTTTCCATTGCCTAACAAACGGGGCAATGTCATTCTTTCTGATAGATGCATAGAATTCCATTGTGTATATATACCATATTTTCTTGATCCATTCATCTACTGAGGGGCATCTGGGTTGGTTCAATATCTCAGCTAGGGTAAATAATGCTGCAATAAACATAGTTGTTCTGGCAGCTTTAGTGTGGTCTTGTTTGTAAACATTTGGGTAAATGCCCAAAAGTGGGATTGCTGGGTCATAGGATAGCTCTACGTGAAGGCTTTTCAGGAACCTCCATACTGCTTTCAAAAGAGGTTGAACAAGTTTACATTCTCACCAACAATGAAGTAAGGTTCCCTTCTGTCCACATCCCCTCCAGCAACTGTTGTTATTAGAGTTCTTGATTCTAGCCATTCTAACTGGGGTGAGGTGGTTTCTCAATGTTGTTTTGATTTACATTTCTTTTATGGCTAGGGATGTTGAACATTTCTTCATGTGTCTATTGGCCATCCTTCTTTCTTCTTCAGAGAAGTTTCTCTTCAAGTCTTTAGCCAACTTATTTATTGGGCAGTTGTTTCTTTGAGGATTTGTTGTTGGGGAATTTAATTTTTTGAGTTCCAAGTATATTTTAGATATTAGACCCTTGTCCGTTGTATGGCTAGTGAAGATCTTCTCCCAATCTGTGGTCTTTCTATTGATCTTGCTAGCTATGTCCTTTGCCATGCAGAAGCTCTGCAATTTCATGCAATTCCATTTGTCCAACCTTTCTTTCATTTGTTGTGTTTCTGGATCTCTATTAAGAAAATTTCGGCCTGAGACAAGGAGGCCTAGGGTTTCTCTTATTCCATCCTGTAATGTTTTCAGAATATCTGCTTTGACTCCGAGGTCTTTGATCCATTTGGAGTTGATTCTGGTGCAAGGTGATATATAAGGATCTAGTTTTCGTTTTCTATAATTGGTTAACCAATTTTGCCAGCACCATTTACTGAAGAGGCTGTCTATCTTCCATTCTATTCTTTTAGTTCCCTTATCAAATATTAGTTGGCTATAGGTCTGTAGGTTCATTTCTGGGTTCTCAATCTATTCCATTGGTCCTGCGGTCTTTTCTTTTGCCAGTACCAAGCTGTTTTGATTACTCTGGCTTTATATTAGAGTTTGAAATTTGGTATTGATATTCCACTAGCAGTGTTTTTTACGTTCAGGAGTGTTTTTGCTATTGAGGTATTTTATTGTTCCCTATGAATTTTTGGATTGCCTCTTCTATTTCCTTGAAGAATGAGGTTGGAATTTTGATAGGTATCACACTGAATTTGTAGATAGCCTTGGAAAGTATTGCCATTTTCACGATGTTAATCTTTCCAATCCAGGAGTATGGGAGGTTTTGCCATTTTCTAAGTTCTGTTTTGATTTCGTTTTTCAAGATTTTAAAGATTTTATCATAGAGGTCCTTGATTTCTTTGGTTAAGTTAATTCCTAGGTATTTTATTTTTTGAGGGGCTATTACAAATGGAGTTACTTTTCAGACACACTTTTCTCATTATTGGCATACAGAAAAGCCATTGATTTTGGGGGTTTAGGTTTATACCCTGCTATTTTGCCAAAGTTTTGAATCAGCGTGAGTAATTTGGGGGTGGAGTCTATGGGATTCTTTAAATACAAGATCATGTCATCTGCAAAGAGGGAGGGTTTTATTTCTTCTTTCCCTATTTGGATCCCCTTTATGTTTGCATTTTGTCTTATTGCTGTAGGTAGGCATTCTAATACTAAATTGAAGAGAATTGGAGAGAGTGGACATCCTTGTCTTGTTCCTGAGTTAAGAGGAAATGGCTATAGTTTTTCGCCATTAAGTATAATGCTTGCTGAGGTTTGTCATATTCAGCCTTTATTTTATTGAGGAATGTTCCATGGATTCCTAATTTTTCCAAAACCTTCATCATCAAGGTGTGCTGCATCTATTGAGATCACCATTTGGTTCTTATCCTTGCTCCTGTTGATGTAATGAATAATATAAATTTATTTGCGTATGTTGAACCAACATTGCATCCCTGAAATGAATCTTGTTTGATCATGCTGTATGATTTTTTGGATGAATTGTTGAAGTCGATTGGCCAAAATTTTGTTGAGAAGTTTTGCATCAATGTTTATCAAAGAAATGAGTCTACAGTCCTCTTTCTTTGATGAGTCCCTGCCTGGTTTTGTGATGAGGGTTATGATGGCTTAATAGAATGTGTTTGGTAATCAACTTTCAATTTCATTGAAGATTTGGAGGAATATTGGTGTGAGCTCTGCTTTAAATGTCTTGTAGAATTCTGCTTTAAAGCCATCTGTTCCTGGATTTTTCTTAGCTGAGAGGTCTCTTATTGCTGTTTCTATTTCAAAGCTTGATATGGGCCTGTTAAGATAGATTAACTCATCTTGGTTTAGTTTTGGCATGTCAATATTTGCTAGGAAAAGGTTCATTTCTGTCAAGTTCTCAGAATTATTAGCATGAAGTTTTGAGAAGTATTTCCTTATCATGTTCTGAATCGTGGTTTTTTCTGTGGTGATGTTTCCATTCTCATCTCTGAGTTTATTTATTTGGGTGTGTTCTCTTCTTTTTCTGATAAGATTTGCTAAGGGTCTGTGGAGAGCTGTGGGAGACGCGACCAAAGATGGCCACAAAAGCAACATTGTAGATAAAATGGCAGTTCCGCGTGGTGCGTCTGCGACCTAAGATGGCGCGGGCTCTCGCTTTCCGTCTTCCCGGTGACGAGTGCTCTCTGTAAAAAACAACTCCTTGTATGTCTATGACTTGGCTCCTAGTTTGCTTCCGTGTTTGCAGCCCTATCGGTATATGCCACGTGGAGCTTCGGGATTGGCCATCCAGGAGGCTTACAACCGGAGTGTGGTGGTGGAGGAAAGAAGAAGCAGGAATAACCAGGAAGAACCGGGCAGGAGAGAAGTGGGAGAGAAGCTTGTTACAAGGTTCCTGAATAAACCGCATTGAGAAGAATCCCGGGTCACGTCTTTCTTGCTGGTCGAGGTGGTTGCGACAGCTGGCGGCCCGCACGGGGATTCAGAACTCTCTGCAGTCAGGGTGGTGCACCGGTAAGTTCCCAGGAAAAGGGCGAATCCACGACAAGAGCGGGGGTAATTTCCCAGGTGAAGTGGGAATCCGCAATTAAAGCGGGCATAATACAGGGCTCTTCTCTGTAGATAAAAGAGAGAGCGGAAACCCGGGAAGAAATAATATACAGGCCTAAAGTGAAAGTAACAAAAAATAAAACTTTTAGAACTAAGATGGGTGCCACGATGTCACATCCAATTTTTCTGTCCCTGGAAGAGCTGCTACGCTCAAAAGGACTAAAGTTAAAAAAGGATACTTTACAGAGGTTCCTTGAGGAATGCAACATTGTAGCTCCTTGGTTCATAGTCTCCGGGAGCCTTAAAATAGCCTCCTGGGACAAAGTAGGGAGGGATTTGGACTTTGCCTATGAACAGGGCACATTAAAGGCAGGAGTCCGCCCCATTTGGAAATTGATTAGTGGCTGCCTGGAGGATCAGAGCTGCTATGAGATTATAGAAAATGGACAGTCAGCACTGGAGCAGTTACAGGAGGAGAGGTCAGATGAGGCGATCAGTGAAAAGGGAGACAGTGAACAAGACAAAAGGGGGCATGTATAACCAGATCTGTCCGAGCTAAAATCGGAAAGAGGGAGTTCCAGCGAGTTACAGGAAGAGGAAGTGAGAGCACTTATTCAACAGATGAAGAGGAGCGGTATCAAACAAGGGTAACCTAAGCTAAGCCAACCTGCACTTAATGAGGACATAGAAAGAAATTCCGGTCAGACCCCTTTAGCTCCTCCTCCATATCAACATGGAGCCAATGGGCACACGTTTTGCCCAGACATTTGGCGAACTGCTCGAGCAGAACTCGCCTTCCCAGTTTTTCAAGACAATAATCAACAGAGATTCCATGAGCCTCTAGAATTTAAAGTAATTAAGTCCCTGGCTGAGTCTGTTCAGACATATTGGCTTACAGCCTCTTTTACCGTAGCTCAAGTGGAAGCTATAAAGAGATATTGCATGACCCCCTCTGAATGGGCAAGCCTAGCACGGGCATGTTTGAGTCCAGGCCAAGACTTGGATTGGAGAGCATTTATGCTGGAATTTTGTAATGAACAGGCAGCCATCAATCAAGCGAACGGTCGTCAGGCTTGGGACAGAGACATGCTCTTAGGACAAGGTCACTTTGCTAATGCTCAGACAGGATATCCCCCTTAAGTGTATCAACAGATAAATGATATTTGCATTTGGGTGTGGAAATCACTAACAAATAAGGGGGAAGTTAGCGGCAATCTCACCAAGATCCTGCAGGGGGCTACTGAGCCTTTTTCAGACTTTGTGGCCAGAATGGTGGAAGCAGCAGGCAGAATTTTTGGGGATCCTGACATGGCTATGCCTATTATAAAACAATTAGTCTATGAGCAATTCACCAAAGAATGCAAAGCCACCATTACCCCGTATAAAAATAGAGGGTTGGAGGCATGGATGAAAGTGTGCAGGGAGCTGGGAGGACCTCTAACTAATGCAGGCCTTGCTGCCGCAGTACTCCAGTATTCAAGTAGGCAGGGGGGGGGGGGAACTCTGGAGTGACATCTGGAGTATGTTTTAAGTGTGGCAAGGCTGGTCATTTTAAGAGAGATTGCCCAGAGAAAAGAGGAACCGGAAGGGCTGGAGGAGTTACAACGGGTAAAGAGCCAGGGCTGTGCCCCAGATGTAAAAGGGGAAAGCATTGGGCCAGTGAATGTAGATCGGTCAAAGATGTAACGGCCAGTTCTTGGGCCCCATCATGCAGCCAGAAAACGGGCAGAGGGGCCCCCGTCCCCAGGGCCCGCAAATGTATGGTGCAATGGAGAGCCCAAACGAGGAAATTTCCCAAGAAGGATGGCCTACCCTGAGGCATCCCAAGAACCGCGGAGAGCCACTACAGGCTCGGCGGGACTGGACCTCCGCGCCACCACCAGACTCGTACTAACCCTGCAATTGGGCGTTCAGTTAATAGAGTCAGATTTTCAAGGTCCTTTAGAACGAGGCACAGTGGGGTTACTACTTGGCCGGTCTTCCGTTACTCTTAGAGGGCTTAAAGTAATCACCCAGGAGTTATTGACCTAGATTATACAGGTATAGTTAAAATCATGGTCGAAGCTCCAAAAGGTATTGTAGCAATTTCCCCTGGAGACAGACTTGCCCAATTGTTACTCCTGCCTAGCCTACATGGAAAATTTCCTGCCATACAGTCTGAGAGAGGTAAAAAGTGTTTTGGCTCCTCCGGAATTGAGTCAGTGTACCTAGCCATGGATTTAGACCAGAGATCCACGCTTGAGCTGGAGATTGAAGGAAAAAGGATTATAGGACAGTTAGACACAGGGGCCGATCGTAGCATTATTGCCAAAAAGGATTGGCCGAAAGGGTGGCCATTACAGGCCTCAGGACAAACCCAGAAAGGGTTGGGCTATGCCAAAGCTCCTGACAAAAGTGCAAGACCTCTCAACTGGAAGGATGGAGAGGGACACTCTGAAAACATCCAGCCTTATGTTTTAGAATTGCCTGTCTCCCTGTGGGGTCGAGATTTACTGAAAGAGATGGGGTTTTGCCTTAGTAATGAATATTCTCCTACCTCAAAGGAAATGATGTTACAAATGGGCTACTGCCCAGGGCAAGGACTGGGAAAAAACTTGCAAGGCTGGAAAGAGCCTATTGATGTCCACCAAAAACTTGACAGACATGGGCTGGGTTTTTCATAGGGGCTGCTGAGAATCAAGTTCCCATTACCTGGAAGACGGAGGAACTGGTATGGGTAGCTCAGTGGCCTCTATCCTCTGAAAAGCTTTTAGCCGCTCATAAACTGGTAGAAGAGCAAGTAGCCCTGGGCCATGTGAGACCCTCAGTTTCACCATGGAATACTCCAATATTTGTGATAAAAAAGAAGTCGGGTAAATGGCGATTACTTCATGATTTGCGTGCCATAAACGCACAAATGCAAATTATGGGCCCTGTACAAAGAGGGTTACCTTTGCTTTCTGCACTCCCTGCCAATTGGCCTATTATAGTAATAGATATAAAGATTGTTTCTTTTCTATCCCCTTGCATTCCGCTGATTGTGAGTGCTTTGCCTTTACTGTGCCCACTTGTAACCATGAGGAACCTGACCAAAGATATGAGTGGGTAGTGTCGCCACAGGGTATGGCCAACAGCCCCACTATGTGTCAACTGTTTGTCGGCAGGGC
Source organism: Dipodomys merriami (assembly GCF_024711535.1). Taxonomy (NCBI): domain Eukaryota; kingdom Metazoa; phylum Chordata; class Mammalia; order Rodentia; family Heteromyidae; genus Dipodomys; species Dipodomys merriami. The sequence goes on along the minus strand of NW_027202283.1, from coordinate 642,597 downwards.
TATAGCTCCTGTTAAAGAATGGCATCCTAAACTCAGGGTGGTCCATTATATGGATGACATTTTGATAGCTCATAAGGAAGAAGCTGGGTTACAAAAGGCCTATGCAGAATGAGTTTTGGCCTTTAGGGAACAGGGTCTTTATCCAGCACCAGAAAAAATACAAACAGGCACAGTGGTGGAGTACCTAGGAGCTAAGATTCATCCCAGGTCGATCATGCCCCAAAAATTGACCCTGAGAAAAGATAACTTAAAGACTTTAAATGATTTTCAAATATTGTTGTTGGATATTAATTGGATAAGGGGGTATTTGAAATTGCCAAATTATGAATTAAAACCCTTATTTGATATGTTAAAAGGAGATATAGATTTAAACTCCCCACGAGACTTGACTGAGAGCGCCCGATTTGCGCTCAAAAGGGTGGAGGATGCCTTAAGTGCCGCCTGTTTAAACAGGCTACAAGATGGCCAACCCTTTGATTTATGCATTCTTCCCACTGAGACCCAACCAACTGGGGTACTTTGGCAAGAGGGGCCGTTGATGTGGTTACACTCTCATGTTTCCCCCGGAAAGGCGCTGGAGTATAACCCTGAGGCGGTAGCGGGCTTAGCTCTGCAAGGAGTTCAACAGAGTTTACAGTTGTTTGGAGTTTATCCGCACTCCATCATTGTTCCCTACAATGCCTACCAAGTTCAGACTTTATGTGCCACTATTGATAATTGGTCCATTTTGAGATGCATGTTTCCAGGAGTTATTGAAAATCATTTGCCCAAAGACCCCCTATTGAGATTTGTAAAGGAACATCCATTGATTTTTCCAAAGGTAACTGCCCAAAAGCCTATTGGAGGGGCTATAAATATTTTTACGGATGGTTCCAAAACGGGATGCGGGGTATACGTCGCAGGTAACCAAGACCCCGTGCAGCATCAATTTGTCCCTGGTAACCCACAGATTGTTGAGTTGATGATTGTAATTGAAGTATTTAAAGCTTTCTCTTGTCCCTTTAATTTAATATCAGATTCAGCCTATGTAATAAATGCTTTAAAGATATTAGAAGCGGTTGGTACAATAAAGGCTACCAGTTCTGTTCTAGCTCCTTTTACCTTGCTACAATGCCTTATATGGCAACGCAAGGAACCCTTTTTTCCAATGCATATTCGAGCACATACGGGTCTCCCAGGACAACTGACAAAGGGTAATGCCCTAGCTGATGCACACACTCGTGCTGAGTGGGTGCTCCATGCTTCTTCTGTTGACTTAGCAAAAAATTTTCATGCCAAATTTCATGTAAACGCCAGGACTTTACAAAGCCACTTTTCCCTTTCTAGAGCGGATGCATGTCAAGTGGTAAAGGAGTGTCCCCAATGTATTATTTACCATAAGCCCCCTACGTTTGGAGTTAATCCACGTGGTTTAAGACCCTTAAAAGTATGGCAAATGGATGTAACTCTTGTACCAGAATTTGGCCGCTTAAAATATCTACATGTTTCTGTTGACACCTTTTTGGGTGTTATACTTGCCACCCCCCTGTCAGGGGAAAAGGCTACTGATGTAATATCTCACTGCCTGGAAGCGTGGGTGGCCTGGGGAATGCCAAAACAGCTAAAATCTGATAATGGTCCGGCCTATACTGGGCAGCGCTTTGTTTCCTTTTGCACTCAAATGGGTGTTACCCTGGTGCATGGACTGCCCTATAACCCTCAAGGAAAAGGAATTGTGGAAAGAGCTCATCGTACTATCAAGGAAATGTTAATAAAACAAAAAGGGGGAGCTGGACCCCTGATGGCTACAGCAAGACAAAGAATAGCCATGACACTTTTCACCCTAAATTTTTTGAATTTGGATAACGCTGGTCGCTCAGCGGCGGATAAGCATAACTGTTCCACTCCTTTGGCCTTAGGATCGGCTTTCTGGAAGGATGTGCTAACGGGCCTCTGGAACGGGCCTGACCCAGTGCTGGTATGGGCACGAGGATCTGTTTGTGTTTTTCCCCAGAATCGCTCGGATCCAGAGTGCATGCCTGAACGACTTGTGCGGTGAGTCCAAGATGAATGGAACCTGAAAGAAACAAAGGATTGCTTTGCTGATCATACAGCTCCTGATGATCCAACAGTGGCAGACGGTAGAGAGATGGGGGATACTGTCTGCATTCCCGAGGCCCATGCCCGTGAGACATGATGCCTCTCTTTTCCCTACATTTTTCACTACAAATAAAACTCTTAACCTTCCCTTTTACCCAGAGGTTAAACAAATAGCAGGGATAGGTGAAGCTAGAAAAATTAGCTTGATGGGTACGCTATGCTTTTTCTTAAGTGATGTGACCCTTAATGGTAGTTGCATGGCCTTGACTGGTTCCCTGGCCGAGTATTTTAGATATTGGTATGATAATCCGGGATCAACTGAGGTTTGGGCAAATGCTACTGGATTTGTCGGTACTGTCTTAGGCAGACATTATGAAAGCTTAAAGCTAAGTACTGACCCGTGGATTGTAGAACAATCTAAATGGGCCCCTTTTTGCCCGCCTGAACATACGGGGGAGGCTTGGCCTTGGACAGGTTGCCAATCACGACGCGCTGTTTGGGCTGATGATTCTGAGCGTCTTTCATTCTCCCCTAGTGTTTTGTCCAATGCTAGTGTACAATTCTGGGCTGGAATTAATCCCTTTAATAATTGGCTGTTATGTGGTCTTAATGGAAGTTGCTTGCAGGCCGAACCTATGGCTATGCTGCAAGGAGGTCACTTTTTTATAGCAAACATGACTTGCAATTTGGCTAGTACTGCCTGTACTGTAGGTGCCAATTGTCATTCTAGTAAGAATTATACGGTATTTAGCTATCAGCCTACACCCGTGTGTGTGGTTTCCCCTTTTGTGTTTTTGGTAATTAACAACACCTCTGTATGCTCAGATGATGTATGTGCTTGCACTAATGAAACCTGCTATTATGCTACCTGCTGGAGTTCTCAGTATCCGTTAGCTATAGTTGCACGCATCCCACGTTGGGTGCCTGTGCCAGTAGATGCTTCTCAAGCTGTAACCTTGTTAAGGCATAAGAGAGATTTTGGCATCACTGCAGCCATTGTAAGTGCTATAGCTGTGGCTGCTGCGGGTGCGACGGCTGCCGCTGTCGCCATGTCACATACTGTGCAGATGGCTCAGACTTTAAATAACTTGTCGGCTACTACAGCCAGAGCTCTGGATTTACAACAAGCGGCCAATGCACAATTAAAAGGAGGACTGATGCTGCTAAATCAAAGGGTTGAACTTGTGCAGGAACAGGTTGATATCCTGTGGCAGTTGGTTCAGCTGGGATGTGTTCAAAAATATGAAGGGCTTTGTATTACTGCTATTCAGTATTATAACTATACCCAAGTAGCAAATTTGACTAAACAACTGTCAAGTTATCTTTTAGGCAACTGGACGGGGGAATTCGACCAATTGATGTTGCAGCTACGATCGGCCATTGTCACAATAAACTCTACCGGGATGGATGATGCCCTGTTACAAGATGTTTCCTCCTGGATTTTGACAGCTGTGGATCATTTGAAGGAGTGGGCGGGAATGGGCTCCCTTATTGGTATCCTGGCATTGGTGATCTTGTTGTGCCTGTGGTGCATATAACGGGTTAGGAGCTCGCAGCGCAGAAGTATGGCTACGGAGGTCCAGGCCTTCACTGCCATTGAGGCTGGACAGTCCCCCTACGTGTGGTTTGCCACGTTAAAGGAATAGCACAGGGTGGGAGGCAAAAGCACTGCACTTGGGAATCACTCCCTGGCGTGAGCCCAAGAAGAGCATGTTGGGTTGCAAGTGGGTTGATGCCCAAGATCCCACCTCTGCAAAAAAGGCATCGGACGGGCCTGGTCATCACTGGGGAAGGCGACCCTCAGGCGAAGACCAGTGCAAGGTCCTCTCATTAATGTTTTAGACAGAGGCCCAACCTCTACTCTTACCTGTTGCTTAATAAAACAAAAAAGGGGGAGCTGTGGTGAGCTGCCGGAGCCGCGACCAAAGATGGCTGCAAAAGCAACATTGTAGCTAAAATGGCGGGGCCGCCTGGTGCGGCCACGACCTAAGATGGCACAGGCTCCCGCCTTCCGTCTTCCCGGTGAGGAGTGCTCTCTGTAAAAAACAACTCCTTATATGGCTATGACTTGGCTCCTAGTTTGCTTCCGTGTTTGCAGTCATATCGGTATATGCCAGGTGGCACTTCGGGATTAGCCATCCAGGAGGCTTATAACTGGAGCCCGGGGGCTGAGGAAAGAAGCAGGAAGAACCAGGAAGAAGCGGGCAGGAGAGAAGTGGGAGAGAAGCTTGTTACAAGGTTCCTGAATAAACTGCATTGAGAAGAATCCCGGGTCGCGTTTTCCTTGCTGGTCGAGGTGGTCACGACAAGGGTCTGTCAATTTTGTTAAGTTTTTCGAAGAACCAACTGTTTGTTTTGTTGATTCATTCTATAGTTTTTTTGGATTCTAATTCATTTAATTCTGATTTAATTTTAATTATTTCTTTCTGTCTACTGGATTGGGGTTTATCTTGCTGCTGTTTTTCAAGGAGGTTCAGATGTCTCATTAAATTGTTGGTTTCAGATCTCTCCAATTTGTTGATGTAGGAGCTCAGAGCTATAAAGTTTTCTCTTTGTACTGCTTTTGCTGTGTCCCAGAAGAGCTGGTAATTTGTGTGTTAATTTTTGTTGAATAGCATGAACATTTGAATTTCCTTTCTAATGTCTTCCATTACCCACTCGTGTTTCAGCAGTGTGTTGTTCAGCCTCCATGTGTTACCGTACTTTCTTTGGTGGCTTTTGAAGTTGAGTTCTAATTTTATTCCCTTGTGGTCAGAGAGAATACAAGGCATAACTGCAATGTTTCTGAAATTGAACAAGTTTCCTTTGTGGCCTAAAATGTGGTCTAATTTAGGAAATGTTCCATGTGCTGCTGAGAAAAACGTGTATTTTGATGCTGCTGGGTGAAATATTCAGTAGATGTCTGTTAAATTTAGTTGATCTATGCAGCTGTTTAGATCTGCAGTTTCTCTGTTGATTTTTTCCGAGTTGATCTATCTAGTGGGGAGAGTGGTGTGTTAAAATCCCCAACAATTAATGTCTTTGGATTTATGTGGGATTTGAGGGAAAGTAGTGTTTCGTGGATAAATTTGGGTGCTCCATTGTTTGGCGAATTGATATTTAGAATTGTAATATCCTCCTGAAGGACAGATCCCTTAATTAGTATTTAGCGACTTTCTTTATCTCTTCTCACAATTTTTAATTTGAAGTCTATTTTTTCTGATATTAGGATTGCAGCTCCCGCCTGTTTATGGGGGCGGTTTGCTTGGTAGATTTTGCTCCAGCCTTTGACATTGAAAATGTGTTTGTTTTTAAGGGCAAGATGTGACTCCTGAAGGCAGCAGATAGCAGGATCTTGTTTTTTAATCCAACTAGACAGTCTATGTGGCTTAATTGGATAGTTAAGTCCGTTAATGTTAAGAGATGGGAATGTGAGGTATTTTGGAGTTCCTGCCATGTTATCCACCTTCTTAGGGGTTGTGAAAACTGGGTTCTTCCTATGGTTCTTGGATTCTCAGTTTGGGTGCAGTTTCTTGGCCTTTATTGTGGTCTTCTTGGTTTTCTATGTGTAGGACATCTTTAAGAATTTTTTGTAGGGCTGGTTTTGTGGAGATGTATTGTTTCAATTTTTCTTTGCTATGGAAGGTTTTTGTTTGGCCTTCAGTTATGAAGGAGAGTTTAGCTGGGTACACTATTCTTGGTTGATAGTTGTTTGTTTTTAGGGCTTGGCATACATCATTCAAGACTATTGTTGCTTTGAATGTCTCTGCTGAGAAATCTGAGGTGATTCTAATTGTTTTCCCTTTATAGTGATTAATCTTTTCTCCTTCACAGCTTTCAGGATCTTTGGCTTGTTCTGAGTTGATCCTGTGTGGATTATATTGTGATGGTGGGATATCCTATTCTGGTCTGGTCTATTTAGTGTTCTAAAAGCTTCTTGTATCTGAATAGGCCTATCTTTTTGCATGTTTGGGATGTTCTCTGCTAGGATCCTGTTAAACAAATTTCCTAGACCATTAACTTCTGTTTCTAGGTGCTCCTCTACACCCATTATCCATAGATTAGGCCTTTTGATATTGTCTTCCAAGTGTTGGATAGATGTATCATATTTCTTTGACTTTTCTTGGGTGGTTGTATGTTCTTTCTTTATAATATCTAGGCTATCTTCAATCCCCGAGATTCGATCTTCTGCATGGTCTAACCTGCTGTCAAGACTTTCTACTCTGTTTTTTATTTCTTTTCCTTGTAATTGGTCGGCTTTGATGGCTTCAAATTATTTGTTGAAGCTTTGTTTTAGGTCTTGTATGGACTTCTCTACTTCCTTAATTTGGTGTCCAGTGTTTATTCTCAAATCACTTAGTTGATTGGTTATGGTTTCCTTGGACTCCCATTCCTTCTGTTGGGTTCCATTCAGCATTCCCTTTGTGGTCTCCCTAACTTCCTTCAGCTCTTTGTTAATGGATTTCATGAATGCCTTTATTGATATTTGTGTATTCTCATCCTGCTCTCTCAATTCCTGTATATCTGTTTGCTTAGCTTCCTCCTGTTCCTGCCATTCTTGTAGTTCTCTTTGATTGTTCTTAGCCCGTTCACGCCATTCCTGCATTTCTCTTTGAGTATTCTCAAGCTGCTCACGTTGCTCACCTTTTCTCTTGCCTTTCTCTTTGAGTATTCTCAAGCTGCTCACCGATAAATCTCGGCGGAGGTGCTAGCTCCAACTCAGGCATTGGAATAAAACTAGAGTCATTTTGTAGGTCACAAGAACTTAAGGGCATGACCTGCCAGACTCAGCTCCACCCAGGGAAAAGTCACCCAGTTCGTGTGCCAACCCTAGGAGTGGCTTTTTTCACCAAGTAATCAGTGCCAGAAGCTACCCCTCCCTTTAGCAGCCTCGACATCAGTAAACAGAAACCCTGAGAGTGGCTCCAGCCTGGGCTCTGTGAGTTTCTCACAAACTAGGCCCCGGGAAAAGCTACTGTTTGCTGAAAGGCCTCAACTCCACTCAGAACCTAGCCTCATCACAGCTTCTCCAAACTTGAGGAAAGAGCCATCTCCCTCTTTTGTGATACTCAAAGCACACCCCCCTCCCATTGAACTAACTTGGGAGGAGGATAGCAAAATCCTGGGTAAAGCAGAGCATTTTTCTGCCTGTTCGAACAAACTAACAAAAGAAACCAACCAAGCCACAGGACCACAAGCAGACCAGAGACTCCAACCAGAGTCTGATGACAGATATAGGGGAGATACAGGATTTTCCCCAACCCTCCCAAAAAAATCAAACAACTTTTTTTTCCTCTTCTTATTTTTTTTATACTTTTTACAAAAAAGAACTCTGTATGAGCGTGAGAGGGACAGAGGAGGCAATCCAAAGGTTTATACAGGAATATCATGAGCCTCAGGAAGCTATTCTTCTCTTTTTTGACTCTCACAAGTTAATATCTTTAAATCTTTTCTTCACATCAAATAATTCTCTGTTTTCTCCAATGTGCTCTTCTATGTGCTTTTAACCCCTTGGTTGGTTTTGACTACCACATCATGGAGATTCAGTCATTTATAAGCCTGTGTTTTGAGATAGAAGTGTTTGAATTTTCCTTTGCCACATTTCTTCTTAAGTGCAGAGGGCTGCTTTTTAAATTGAACATAGTTGGAATTCAGAGCCCCAAGCTCCTTTGCATGTTACTCCAGAGATATGAACACATTTTCCTGGTGTTTTATGTGATTACATAACCTGTCATTTTCTGTCTTTTTCCTCCTTGGACATTCCTTTTCCCAATATCCATTTTGCTTTCAATAAGCACACTGATCTAGTCCTAGAGTTTCCCTACTGCCATTTGCAAATGAATTGTACAGTCTTTGCCAAGCGTCTCTTGATCTCTATTCTGATGCTCCTATCAAAACTCTACCCCCTTTCTTAGAGTCTTTTTTATCCAGGCTATCTCTGCTATCAAACACCTACTGGGCAACCACTTCCAACTTAGAATACACCTTTCCCTCAAAATCTTCTAACTTTTGAAGCTTTTTTTCTAATATCTGGGGCTAACTGGGTAACAAAGGCCATATTTAGGGCTCTTTGATTCTCCAGAGCATCAAGGTCTATAGGACTATATGTCCTATAGGCTTCTGGGAGAAATTCCAGAAAAGCATTATTGTACTCACTGGGGAACAGTACTATCTCACTCATCTTAGTTTGATGACTTGGCTTCTAGCCACTGAGGTATACCTGCTAATCAAACCTAGCAATAATAGGTAAGCACTTCCATACCTCGATCACTGTTCATCTCAGCTTAGGTAAGTCTGTGGAAAGACTTGCTCTAAATGGTCTGGTTAATAGTGGGTCTACTGTCTGGTCCAAAGACTACTTTCAAGTCACAGAGCAGGATTCACTCCCTTTTCTACCAGGTGAAAAGCACCTGTAAATTTGCTGACACTCATTCCGGATGTGCTTCTGTGTGAAAATTACTGTCTCTAATGAAATAATGAGCCCCTGGTTTTATTCTGGAAAAGATGGAGTTTGCTGTTTCCAGTTATACAGGTCACTGGTTGTAAAGGGAATATATATTAAAAAGGGGGCCTGCCCCCCATCTCCTTCATGTTCCTGTCTCAAGGTTAATAGTGGTAACATGCCATATTGTACCACCTCAGGCTGGTAAATGTAGCCACTTTTGTTATGGGAGGACTTAACATTACAGTTGCTGATGGCAAAGAATAGGAGAGAGAATACACCAATGCATCTTTCTCTGAGGGACTCTATAAGCATTGGGGAGAATATTTTTTGGATATAGAAACTTTAGGCCTTGTTCTCCCATCCTGAGAAAAAGAGTAAACAGAGGGGAATACAGGACACAGATAGAACTATCAGCATACACAAACAGACCAATAGCCACAGACACTTAACTTACATGTCCCATAACTCTCAATGTTGACCTCTACAGGAGGTCCCAGATGACAGAGAGAATGTCCCAGATTGCCTCTTGAGGAGGCCACAGATGACTTTTGGAGAATGTCACATATGTCCTCCCTAGGAGGGCCTAGATAATCTCTCATGGAGGTTCCAAATGGCTCCCCAAGGAAGTGTCAGATGACCTCCAAAGGAGGTCCCAGATGTCTTCTCAATGAGGATGAGATTACGTCTTGAATAGCTCCCAGATGGCCACTCAAAGAGGCCATATATGAACCCCAGAGGAGGGTCCAGATAACTCTCTTGATAAAGTCACAGATGACCTCCAGAGTAGGTCCTATATGGCTTCTCAAGGAAGTCCTAGATGATGTCTGAAGATGGTCATACATTTCTCATCAAGGTAACCCAAGCTGACCTCCCAAAGAAGTTCCAGATGACCTAAAGAGGTCGTGCTAGATTGCTTCTTATGGAAGCCCCAAAGACTACTTTTGAAGAAGTCTCAGGTTGCCTCCTGAGGAAGCCCCAGATGACGTCTGGAGAAAGTCCAATATGGCCCCTGGAGAAGGCCGTAGATGACCTCGAGGGTAGGTTTCATTTGGCTTCTCAAGGAAGTCGCAGATGTACGCTTGATGAGGTTCCAGATGGCTTCCCAAGGAATTCCCAGAAACCACAAATGACCTCCAGAGGGGGTCCCCAAAACAGGCTGGCAAGCTTTCCCAGATGCACCCTTACAGGAACCAAAATGACTTTGGTCAAACACTCAAGGTAGACTCTTAACCCTGAGGGTTGACACTTTCACCTATGGGGACTTTTCCCTGGGGCCAAGGCCTGATGCTATCTGTGGAGCACATGGGCAGCAAAGATGGCGCTGAGAGGGGGTTGAGTGAGCAGAGCCTAATTTACTGTAGAGCACATGGACAGCAAAGATGGCGCTGGGAGAGAGTAGAGTGGGCAGAGCCCAATTGATCTTCTGATCAGTGCCTAACCAGCCCAGGAAGGCTCAGGTGCATGATAAGGTGTGACCTTGACAGTGATTGGTTCCTCTTCCTCCCTTGCCTTGCCACCTCCCCTTTTTGGCTTTAAAAAGGGCAGCTCTCTGTTAATAAACGAGTTTTCTACCTGCTGGATTTGGCTCCCCGCTGTGTCTGATTGTCTCCTGGGCTGAGGGATGCTGGGGAACAGGCGAGCGCTGCACTTACCTTTCCTCGGACCCTGTCCATCTTTCATGGGATGGACAAACACCCAACATCTGGCACCCAACGTGGGGCTCGAAAGGAAAAGTTACCTGCCAAGGCTAAGTGGTCTCTCGGGGTAAGTGAAACCCTAAATATGGGTAATGCTATATCACAGAAGAAGGAGGAGGAGGCAACATTAGCCCTAGAAGGAGTACAGGAGGAGTTGGGAAGTGAGAAGGAAAAGGAATGTGTCAAATCCAATCGAGAACGCACTGAAACGTGCACAGTGGAAGTGAAAACAAGGTTAAAAATTACCCCCTCTGACCCAGCTGATACTGACAGTCCTAGGCCCCCTCCGTATTCTCCCGATTGGAGGGGAGGTAAGGTGCATTATAAGACCTGTGAGAGGGACTTGCAAGACCCAGACACCTACCAACATTCCATGGAGAGGCCAAGGGCTGGGGAAGTAACCTACTCGGAGACCTCCTCTGGAAAGTAAGAGCCACTCAAGAGCCCAGACTCTAGGCCACAGGATTCCCTTCCCCAAGCGTATCTGGTCAATCTGGCACCAGGAGCTCACAGGCCCTTGGAATGGTATCCATGGGAGGCTAAGGATCTTAAAGAGCTCCGCAAGGCGGTGGTGGAGGATGGCCCAAACTCTCGCTGGGCCCAGACCCTATTGCAAGACATTGCCTATCACCCGTGTGTCCCTAAGGACTGGATGGAGGTGGCCAAAGCCGTTCTTACTAGTTCTCAGTTTATTAAATGGTGTGCTTTCTTTGAGGAGGAATGCAGAGTGCGAGCGGAGAGTAACTGGCAGGATAAACAAGCGATACCTATTACTGCCATACTAGCAGGGACAGGGGAAGGTTACTCCACCGGCGTCCAACAGGCCACAATACCTGGCCTGTACCATGACCAAGTGCAGCAGGCAGGACTTGCCGAGTGGGACAAACCAGATCATGGGCACACTGAATCTCCCATGGCAGGAGTGAGACAAAAACCGGCTGAGCCTCTACCTGATTTCATAGACCGAGTCCAACAGAGTGTTCATCGCAAGCTGCCGGCAGGGAATCTCTAAGATCAGTTTGTAAAGCTGCTGCTCTGAGAAGCGATGAATGCAGACCACTGCACGGCCTGTGCGGGATTGAGAGAGAGTTCCCTGAGCAGATGGGTGGTGGCCTCACAGGATGTGGGAATGCAACAGCACCAGTCCCAATCCCTAGCTTTAGTTTTACAGGCTCAGGCATCCACAATGACCAAGGCTATTACTCAGGCACTGGTAGCCCAGGGTCAAGGAACACCAAGACCATCGGGGAGAGGGACTTGTTTTAAATGCGAGCAGGAGGGGCACTTTAGGAGGGACTGTACACAACAATCCCCCGCCAACCGGCCCAGGGGAGCCAGACTGCCCCCTACACCCTGCCCCAGGTGCAGGAAAGGATTCCATTGGAAAAAGGATTGTCGATCCAAGTTTGATTTAGATGAGAAGCCTTTTTCCTAGGGGAGGGGTATCCTCCAGCCCGTAAACTCAAGGAGGAACCCCCTCTGCTGTGAGGCTCAAGCAGCCTCATGGCAGAGCAGCTCAGGTCCGTTGGACCGTCCCCATGGTGGACGGACTCCGCCCTAAAATGAGTTTTCTCATAGGTGGAAAGATGTTTCACTGCTTAATTGACACTGGGGCAGACCAAACCACACTCAGGGAGGAGGAAGTGCCCTTGGACTGGAAGCTTGCACCTGGGCCCCCGATACGGGGGCAACTCCGAGTCCAAAGAGACGGTTGCCCTTAAGACATGGACTAGCCCAGATGGAGAAAAGGGAAAGATACGCCCTTTAGTGGCAGAGAACCTCACTGCCAATTTACTAGGGCAAGACATGCTAAGACAAATGGATGCCATGTTCACTACAGACCATCGAGCATCATATGATGATATCCTGGGTGGGGAAGAAGCACAAAGGCTTAAACAGGATCTAGAAGGAGTTAAGGAAAGGGATTTTTTTAACTTTCATAATTACAGAGAAGAACATAGGGGACCCGCTCGGGTGCACCCCCAATCCTAAAGGCCACTGCCCCCCGAGTACTTCCCATTAGGTGGAAGCCGGGAAGCTCAATCTGGGTGGAGCAGTGGCCATTGACCAAACCTAAACTTGAAGCCCTCCACCTTCTGGTGGAGGAACAGATAAACCTCGGGCGTATTTGCCCTTCTATAAGTCCTTGGAACACACCCGTATTTGTTATTCAAAAAGCCTCCGGGGCTTGGCATATGCGCCAAGACCTATGTAAGGTAAATGAAACAATGGAGCTAGTAGGAACGCCCCTAAGAGGCATGCCCTGGACTCCTGCTATACCTTCAGAATATACCTTGGTTGTGATTGATATTAAAGATTGTTTTTCTTCTATCCCTCTGCATCCAGATGACTGCGAGAAGTTTGCTTTCTCCATCCCTTCTCTTAATTTTTCCCAGCCTGATCGGAGTTTTGAATGGACGGTGCTGCCACAGAGAATGGCCAATAGCCCGGCCTTTTGCCAACAATACTTGGCCACACTTTTAGGGCCTGTGCTGGGTTCAGATACCTCCCTTGCCTATGCCTACATGGATGATATAATTCTGGGACACCAAGACCTAAGCTGCCTGGAGGGCCTTCTGGCCCAGGTTCTCACCATATTAAAAAAAGAGGGGTTTTACCATAGCCCTTAATAAAATTCAAAAGGTAGCTCCTTTTTTGGGTGGGGGGTCTGGTCATGGGTCTTGAACTCTGGGCCTGGGCGCTGTCCCTCAGCTCTTCAGCTCAAGGCGAGCGCTCTACCACTTGAGCCACAGCGCCACTTCCGGCTTTTTGTTTTTGTTTTTGTTGTTTTTTTGCTTATGTGGTGCTGAGGAATGGAACCCAGGGCTTCAGGCATGCAAGGCAAGCGCTACCACTGAGCTACCTTCCCAGCGCCAAAGGTAGCTCCTTTTAAGGTGCTCGGGACCCACCTTACTTTGACTCAGGCCAGCCCCCTTAAGCCTTTGCTGGATATTCCAGCCTCTCTGACCTTAACCCAACTACAGAGTCTTTTAGGGGAAATCAATTGGCTTGTTGCCATGGGTTTCTGTCCCTAAAGATAGTCTTGTGCCCTTTTTTGCCCTGCTAGATGACAGGACACCACAAGAAGTTATAACAATTACAATATAAGGAAATGCTGACCGTAATTATGGCCCTTCAGGACATTCAAAAACCTTTTAATTTGTATTCTGATAGCCAATAAAACAAAAAAGGGGGAGTTAGCCCCCATATACAGTTACAGATAGCTTTGTTTACCATTAACATTTTAAAATTTTTCAAAAGGGGCAACTGAATCCAGATTTCAGAAGCACTGGGGACAACTAAACCCTAAGCCCTAAGTGAAAGTCAGGTGGAAGGACCCCCTGACACAACAATGGAGAGGACCTGACCCCATAGTTACTATGGGCAGGGGATTTGGATGCATTTTCCCCATAGGGGACTCTGCTCCCATTTGGATCCCTGCCAGGAACCTTAAGTTTTTACCCATCTCCTCTATACAAGAGGATGCCCAAGAATAAGCTAACCAACAAGGAAAGAAAAACGGCCATGGACGAGGCTTGTGTTTTAAAGACAAAAGCCAGAAAGACAACTACTAACCATCCCCAAGGGCAACCAGCCCTTGAGAAGCTCTTGTGTTCTCTAACAATTGCAGATGGTGATACTCCAGCTGTTGGCTGTCCTTACTCCCAATCCTGTGAACGGCCCTATGGAATCTGTATCAACCTCAACAGGTGACCTGGGCAGTGATCAACACTGGCAATGCAGAATTCGTCAATAGCACCACAAGAGAAGCTGTCCCTTCGACCTGGTGGCCTAACCTTCATTTTGATCACCACCCTATAGACTGTTTCATATTTTTGTAGGAGTCAATTCTTTTAATGTTACCTGCTATAATTGTTCTTTTACTAATTGCTTGTATAGCAGCATTGAATCCATACTTAGTGTTAAACAACCACCTTTTGTTATGCTTCCAGTTTAGATCTTGTCCAACCTCACAGGCCAATAGCTGGATTAGAACAATCCCCACCTCTGGACTCTGAAGTGGCAAAGACTGCTATCCCATCCTTCACTAAGATTAAAGGACTAGTGACATTTCCTGGCCTGGTAATGCTTTTGCTGATGGTTTTTTTCTATGCCTTCCTTGCATTATACATGCACTGCAAAACTCTTAAGAGCTTAGCCAGCCAGTTATCAAGCTCCAAATGAATGAATGTCCACCCCCCAAGAGGAATCACAGCCAGAGACAGGTAAGAGGGGGTGTCAGTCTGAGCAACCTAAGACAGGCCCTTCAGCTTCGCTCTGAAGAAGTTCCTGATGACGGGTAGGGCAGCCAAGGTGATCCACCCAACCTAAGACAGGCGGGTTCACTTCTTAAAACTAAGACAGGGAGATGATGTTGGGAGCCATTGAGAGCTGACAGTAAAGCTCAAAAGTCATCTTGACCCCTGTGCTAGCTTAAAGCCACGTACAAGGAACTGGCTTACTTAAAAGACACCAGGTGCCCAGGATTTAATTGAACTGCTTCAGACATTTCTAACTGTGGTGGGACTGATGTTTATTACTGTGCTAGGTGCGGATGTGAGGTAACTGGGACAGGCTCTTGGAACATGCACAAGGGCCCTCCCTATCCTTGTCTGGTGAATCTCGATCCCCAGACTTGCCTGGAACCCCCTATGTAGCCAATGCTATCCTTACCAATGTAATCATGTTAAAACAACTTTTACAGAGGAGGGAAAAGGATAACTAACTGGGAGGTGGGTCTGCCATTAAAACAAAAAAAAAGGGGGGAATCTGTGGCGCACATGGGCAGCAAAGATGGCGCTGAGAGTGGGTTGAGTGGGCAGAGCCTAATTTACTGTAGAGCACATGGGCAGCAAAGTTGGCACTAGGAGAGAGTAGAGTGGGCAGAGCCTAATTGATTTTCCGATCAGTGCCTAACCAGCCCCGGAAAGTTCAGGTGCATGATAGGGTGTGACCTTGACAATGATTGGTTCCTCTTCCTCCCTTGCCTTGCCACCCACCCTTTTTGGCTTTAAACAGGGCTCCTCTCTGTTAATAAACGAGTTTTCTACCTGCTGAATTTGGCTCCCCGCTGTGTCTGATTGTCTCCTGGGCTGAGGGAGGCTGGGGAACGGGTGAGCACCGCACTTACCTTTCCTCGGACCCCATCCATCTTTCTTGGGACGGACGAAGACCCAACAACTATCCAAATTGATTATCTTGATGGGGTTTCCGAAAATTAGGAACTCTGTAGTTCAAGAGAATCCATCGAGATACATTTACTATAATAAATGTTCTCCAAACCACCGACCCCCCAAATTATGATATCCAAAGCTCAAAACATCAAAGGGCAAGCCATTTCCCCCCTTCCCTTTGTCTCTCCTTGGCTACAGAACTATACATCCTTCCATGTCTTTCCATTTTTCCCTTCTACCAATTCCTTCTTCTCTTCAGGCTTCTCCACTCGCCACAGGTCTGACCTGCTTTGCCTGGGTCGTCAGTTGCCATCCTTCTCATCCTGCCCTCCCTCAACTTCCTCTCCTCCAATGTCTTTCCCATTCTGCTATCACACCACTTCCTTCCTTCCAGGACTTTTCCCTTTTTCTCTTTTCTTTTAAGAAAATATAAAAATGCATGAAGATGAAATGGTATTATATAAGAAAAAAGTAAACATTCTATAATGCATAATAGAATAAATTCAGTAACATTGCAAGGCAACAAGGTAACCTATAAAAATCAGAAGAATTTTCTCATATAGGAAATGTCAACTCAGAAAATTAAATTAAGAAAAATATACCTAAAATATGATTTACTGCAACACAGAAAAAATCTATTGAAGATACAAAGTCTAGATACAGAAAACTGGAAGAAATTAATGAAATAATTGAAGAAGTAATAAATGAATATAAATAAATATATCAATGTCTTAGAATAAATATTATTAAAATGCTCGTCTTTCCATAAAATGCCCTTCCTCCTCAAAGTAATTAACAGATTCAGTAAAATCCTTACTAAAAATCCGTTGTTATTTTTTACAGAAATAGAAATAAAATTAAAATTTTTGTAGGCTGTCATAAAGGACTCCAAAATAAAACAAACTAGAGATCACATCATCGGGCTTCAAAATATTTTTTTTTAAATCTATAGCATCCAAACTTACTGTTTTGGGCAGAAAGACTGACACAAAGACCAAAGTGACAGGACAAATAGCCAAAAGTTAAAGTTTTGGTGAATATCAACAGCTTTTCTTGTTTTCATACAAAGAGAACACACAGAAAAAGACTCTCTTTAATAAATGGTGTTGGGAAAAGTACATGTCCAGATCTACAAAATTTAATACATAATATAGCATACACAAACATTAGTACAACATGGGTTGAAATTCTTCACAGAGTACCTGAAATATAAAAATAGAGGAAGAAAAACAGTGAAAACACAAGGGAAATGATGCATATCAATAGTTTTGGGGAAAGATTATTGGGATATGATCTCAAAAACATAAACAACAAAAAACAAATAAACATACTTACATCAAACTAAAAATCTTATGTGCAGCAAAGAAATTCAGCAATAGAATAGAAAATCAATTTATAGAGTATGGGATATAGTTGCCAACCATATATCTCTTAAAAGAATAATGGTCAAAATATAGACGGCATTCACAGAAATAAAATGAACTAAACCTGAAAAGGTCTAACTAGATATCTCTGATTGGAAAAAAAGCAGCCATTAGGTGTATGAAGTATAGTCATACTTCATAAAAATTTCAATTTTAACATATATTTTATTAAAATGAAAATATGAAATACTTTATTTCATTAAACAAATTGTTAAACTTAGGTGAATTTTATTATTATGTCAAATATAACTTAGTAATTGTTTCTTAAAAATGATCACAATAATTCTCAGGCAGATTGCATATTAAAGAGAAATATTGTAACATATCAGAGCCATAAGACAAAGCTAACTCAGCTAATCATACGGAGGAACCAGGACAGGCTGATGGTCAAATAACTACAACAACAACTACTACTACTAATAATAATAATAAATAAAAGATGAAGTTAATGCAAGCAATCCTAGATACTCAGAAACTAAGATCTTTGTGGGCTGGGTTAGAAATGTGATTTTCAGATCTTTGCATCCTGAGTATTAAGGAATACTGACAGGAAATTCCTTGAGACTCATATCCAATTAACTATCAAAAATAAAGTAGTGGAGCTGTAACTCATGTAGTTGAACACCAGCATTTTATTCATTACCTAGAAGGAACTTTACTCATAAATGAATTTGGTGACTATAATCATTTTTTGAGCTGATGTAAATATCAGCTCAAACATCCTGAAGGATGTCCAGCTGGGAATGAAGAGTTTAAATAAAGTGTTTGAGTAAAATCAAAGTATGATATTGTAATCTGGATTGTCACAACATTGAGAAACCCCTATAAAATCTGTGATTTATTTTTCCTCAAAAGGATTTCACAATATTACATTTAAATAGGTCATATAACTTCTTCAACCTTTGTTTCCTGTGTGAAGAGAATTTATTCCTTGAAAACAATCTTAGACTACATTATCCTTCTCACTTTTTCTTAACATGTGCATTACTTTCTGTTACTAAATTACCAAACAACCTCTGTTCCTGAAGGCTCACATGACAGTTCCACAATCTAAGGCTAATCCATTTGACCTTTTATATGCTCTTCTTCACAGTTTATGTTCTGTAAATGTTTAATTTAATTCATTTTTTTATTTTATTAACTTGTTTATTTTTTTTTTTGTGAGCCCTAGGTCTTGACTAAAGGTTTGGGTAAAGTCTCTGAGTTTCTATTTGCTCAAGGCTAGCACTCTACCACTTGACACATAGTGCCACTTCTGTTTCATTTCTGTTTATGTGGTACTGAGGAATCAAACCAAGGGCTTCATGCATGCTAGGCAAGAACTTTACCACTGAGCCACCTTCCCAACTCCAAAATGTTAGTTTTGAATTCTTCCTCTTTCCATATCTAGATTTATAGGATTCCTTTGTCTTCTTCCTTTCCTTCTGTGACTCTTCATAGGAAAATCTGAAACCTGAAATACACTTCCCATTTTTCGTGCCCACATTAGAAAGTCAGTGGAGACTCATGAATCCCTCATTTCTCTGAGCTTTTCTATCTGTTGCAAGATCATTCTTTTTCTAATCATGCATGCCCTGAAACCCAGAGGGCTCTTGTCCCTAGCTCACAGATGACATATTTTATTGTTGTGAAAAGTTAATCTATATGTTTATAGATGATGTATAATCCTAGAAAACTAGAATGTTTATGCTAGAGGAAAGTTAAATCATCTGTCCAATTGACTCATAAATGAAGGCAGTTACAATACATGTAACCTTGTCTTTCTTAAAGGAAGAGAGCTACTAAATAGCAATGCTGTTTTTAATTATCCTTCTAGACAATAGTCAAGTAAAAAATAACAGGACCTCAGTGGCTTTCTACACCAGTCATTGATTTTATATTCATCCGCAAGTTGGGTACATTTTGATCTGTCTGACTGAGCTTCTCTGGCCTTATCAGAGCTACACAAAACTCTGCATTTCAATTGGGTTTTTGTGCCTGTTGTACAGAAGCTAGATTTATAGAATAATGGTTTCTTGAGATATGTTGAGAACATGTCAGAACTGAAAATACAAAACACTGGTAAAAATTAGTAATACATTTTCAGACCTTGATGGAAATAGATACATTTTAAATCTACTCACATACTCCATTAGACAAAGCAGGCCACAGCAGTGAGGCAAAGGACATTGGCACCTACAGGTATAAAAGATGCCTACGACATAATCATAAGCAGTATGGAGAAAAAAGAAGAAAGGATAAAGTACAAAAGGTAGTCTGTACCAGAAATATCACAATGTTGTTACACAAAAAATGAAGACTCATTACACTCACTCTTTCAAAACAAGTTTGGTGAAATGAAATTTTGGTTTGTTATTTTTAAACTGAATAGTATGATTCTTTGGAAAAGATCTTAAGCTAAGTCACACAGAAAGCATTAAAGATAATGGAGATACTATTGTGAATATCACAAATATGGAGGCAGTAGAACATGAGGTTGCCACGTGCCTTGGGCTTTTAAGTAATTAATATTAACCCTAAGGAACATTTGGAAACACGTAGAAATATCTTTGATAAATTTTGATAAAGTTTTGAATCATATAGAGCCCAATGGCATTGTGAGACATGGTCCCATGGGTAGAAGAGCTTCCTTAAATAATTATTAAATCAAACTGTTTAGCATTGCTGTAAATTCAAAATTCTATATTATTCTTATGTGAAGGAAAAGGGAGAGAAAGGGGTCAGTCTATAAACCCCAGGGTGTCTCTTGCCACAATTCTCTTTTCTATGGCATATAGTTCTAGTGATTGTAGATAGAATTCTTCTAGTCTTTAGTAACTGTAGAAAATGGAAAATAAATCCAAATAAACCACAAACATGGAACATAAACTCATCCTTAATGTTTTTGAAAGTGTTAAGGTGACTTTACGTTTGTGTTAAGTATAATGGAAGAAATCAGATAAATGTCAATAAATCTCTAAGTTCACATTCATTTAGAAATCCTGTTTCCAGAGCTATTGTTGGGGTGCTTGAGTATGTGCTTTGAGTTCCAAGAGACTTCCACAGTCCTGTGTCCATCTCAATGTTTAAAAAGATCTTCAAATGTAACACCTAATGAAAATCATTTCATAAAAATACTACTTAATTAGACACCAATGGCTGGCAATTGTGATCCTAGCTACCCAGATGGCTGATATTTGAGGATCGTTGTTCAAAATTAGCCTGGGCCGGAAAGGCTGTGAGCCTCTGGATCTCCCATTCATCACCAAAAAAGCTGGGAATACAGCTGCACCTCAAGTTGTACAGTTCTCACCTTGAGCAAAAAGGAATCTCAGGCTCAGCACTCAGCCTTGACTAGCTCAGGATTAGCAAGTATACACACACACACACACACACACACCACACACACACACACTCACACAATTGTTGTTTTGATCTATGATACATATATCAGTTGAATTAGGGAGTAAGAAAATTCAGAATAATTCTAAGAGAGGTACTAAATAGTAATTGTAAGACTAATGACCTAATTACTTGCAGTGATTGAAAGCTTTGCTGTTGGAGACACTTATACTTAATTGCACAACATAATGAAAATGGTCTATTTACAGACAACCTGAAACAACTCTACTATTTGCTATCCTTTGTAAACATAATTTTACCATATCTAGTAGTAGGTCAAAAAAAGAAGACCATAGCAGTATGTATTTTATGCACTTTTATTTTTATTATGAAGGTGATTTCAGAGGTGTCACAATTATATGTCAGAGTACATTTCTTTTTGAACAATGTCACCCCTTCTCTCATTCCCTGGTTTTCCCTCCTGTTCCTAACTACAGGTTATATAGTTCAATTTCCACGTAGAGTCTAGTGAGTACCACTGCTATGTATGCTTTTAATTTAATTTAATTTGATT
The DNA here is from genome assembly GCF_024711535.1 of Dipodomys merriami. Taxonomy (NCBI): domain Eukaryota; kingdom Metazoa; phylum Chordata; class Mammalia; order Rodentia; family Heteromyidae; genus Dipodomys; species Dipodomys merriami. The sequence continues at coordinate 621,904 of NW_027202283.1, read as the reverse complement.
TGATTTTAATTTATAATAGAAGTTTCAAGAGCCAACTAAGACCTTAACTAGCCAGGCACTGGTGGTTCACACATGTAATCTTAGCTACTCAGGAAGCTGAGATTTAAGCATCATGGTTCAAAGCCATCCTTGGCAGAAAAGTCTGTGAGACTCTTATGCAATTAAATCACAGAAAAGCCAGAAGTGGCAAAATGGCTCAAATACTAGCCTTGAAAAAATGGAGTTCAAAACCGCACCCAGGCCTAGAGTTTGAGCCTCAGGACCAATCTATACCCCCCAAACAACAACAACAATAACAACAGAAATTAAGGTAAGTATTTGAAATATTATTATTGTGTGAAAGTAGTGGTCCTCAGATGATGCTCTCCAGGAGGCAAAGACAATGCTCATTTGAATAATCACTCAGACAGTAGACTTATTCCAGGAACATTACCAACTCCCTTACTCAGAACTACAGTTAGGTTCATAGCACCAGTTGAGCAAAGATAAAACAGTTGAACCTAACCCTGTTCCTTGTGTTGGCATCCATAGAATGCATGTTTGCACCACTGCAATTCAATTTAAAAGAAGGTTCACCTTTCTCCTGGATAGATCTTCAAGTAATACATTTGGAAACACAAGTTTAGAGGAAAGAGATGATCTGTGCTCTGAAGGCTCATAATGGACAGCTGGAAAGGCAGGCGGAGATAATGATATTGGAACAGTAGGGAAAGCAGAACTGCCAAGCAACTTACAATAATGAACCTCTAAAAACGTGCCTTGGCTTTAAGGTGGTTTTTAATTAAAGAAAGAATGAGGAAGGGAGAAAATAGGAGACTACGCTGATTTAGAATTGCATGTTTTCATTATTCAGCTAAAAAGATAGACATTGTATGGATGCCAGTTCACTTTCTATGGGAGAGTGAATACTGTTTGAAGGCATAGAAAATTTGGAAATAGTAATAGGAAGATTTAAATATGAACAATTTTCTGTGATGATTATCCTTTTGGTATTTTGGCAACTGTTTTAGCTAGCATTTTAAGTAAGATTGATGTTAATGATAGCTTTCCACTTCTGCTTGAATTTGCCAATTACTAGAGTCATTGCACCTAAACTGAAAGAGAAATGATCTTCTATTCGAAACAAAATGATTTGTTCTCTCTGAGTGTGTGTGTGTGTGTGTGTGTGTGTGTGTGTGTGTGTGTGTGTGTGTGTGTGTGTGTGTGTGTGTGTGTGTGACTTCTGGGGTTTGAACTAAGGGATTACACTCTTGCTTGTATTTTCCCCTCAACACTGGTCTCTACTACTTGAACGACAATGCTACTTTCTACATTTTACATGTTTATTGGACTCTTGCCTGTGACTGGCATTGAACTGCGATCCTCAGATCTCTGCCTGCTAAGTAGATTGGAATAAAGGGATAGGCTAAAAGCACCAGGCTATATTTCCATTTTGGAAAAAGGTGATAGTTTTTTTCTTTTAATTTCTGAAAACATATTTATTACTGGTGTTAGCTGAACACACAGAATCTGTAATCTGATGGATACTTACTGAGTAGCAGCAGAGGTGGAATTCATTGAGTACATTGAACTATTATTTTAGTGTCTATTCTATTAGGCCAGTGAACATTCCTCTAAGCACCTGGATAGAAGGCTGAAACTATTCTATGAAACCTTTGTCATCTGATTTTATGGTGAGAATTATCATGTATAAAAGGGTGCCAGGCACTTTCTTGTGTTTTACATCAGTATTAGTGACAATAGGATGCTTTAGTGATGGAGAAGGAAGGGCCATAATTCTTCCCTTCTATCCTTATACTTTCTCCATAACTCCAGCTCCACCCAGACATGCCTACCATGGTTCCTGCTCCCAAAAGAAAACAGTGAATCCTTTTGATAGTTCCTAATTACTCCATCTCTCCTTAATGGAAATAGCAGTTGCTTCTAGCTCTTAAGCAGCTCACCTAGGAGAGGTGGTCACTGTTCATGTGGGCTTCTCAAAACAATAATAAGAAGAAAAGCTTTCATGTATGGAATTCCTGCCATTCTAAAGAGTTATATTATATTTTGTGCTTCCAATTACTCAGAAGTACTTCTGAGTAAGGTGGATTAAAGTTGTTTCTCCTGGACTCAAGCATCCAGTATCTAGTTGTGGGTGTTCTTCTGAATCAGGTGAGCTGATTCTACTCAGCATTCCAGACCCTTGTGGGCTCTGTGAGAAGCTGAGCTGTGAGTGGCAAAGACTGCTGGATCTGGGTCTTCACATATGCCTTTAATCAATCCAAGCTTAATGAAACTCTTAGAGGGCTATTAATAGTTAGAAAAGCTGCGTTTTCAAACTCAAAATTTCTAGTACCATCTATGATTTTAGAAGCCCTTCCCCATTCTGTTGAAACATAATCAAAATAAACAAAAGAATACTTTGTCCAGAGTTGATACAACCTGCATGCTTCAAAATATAAAATTAAGCTTATGTTAAAATCCTACATTTCTATATTAAGTGAAGTAATCCAAGCCCAAAGAAACAGAGGTCGCATGGTTTCCATTATTTGCAATATCTAGTATATGTATGGGTCAAGCAGAAAAGGTCAGAAAAGGTGATGTTAGGAAAATGAACCCTAAGATATGTATTCAAGTGTTTTTTTTTCTTTCGTGCATTTGTTTCTAACGCATTCATAAGATTATTTCTTTGTTGCTTTTGTATGCCCCTCCCCCACAGTATAACCCCTGCTTTCACTGTATTTGATGTCGGTATAATTTGTGGAGGGGAAGTGGAAAAACAAGTCGTTTAAATGAGGATACAGGTGGACCCGTTGCAACAATGAGAAGTACAAGTTGTCATGTCGAAAACGAACTTTACAACTTTGATGGGGGGGAGGGATTTGGTGGAGGTAAGGGGGGAGGCTGGAAAGGATGGAAAGGGGAAACAAAGGAGGAGGCTACAATGCTTGATAAGAAATGTACTCATTATCTTGCCCAAGTAATTGTAACCCCTCTGTACAGTATTTTCACAATAAAAAATAAATGAATAAAAATAAATAAAACATAAAAACAAAAACAAAGAAAATCCTACATTTCATGTGGTACTTTCTACATGTTAGGTTGAAAAGAAACTATACCATTTGTGGGTGGAGACTGGCGGGAGGAGTGGGGGAGAGCAAAGAAAGAGGTGACGATACAAAAGAAATGTACTCATTACCTGGCTTATGAAATTGTAAACCTTTTGTTCCTCACCTTTAGAATAACAACAATATTTTTTAACTAGGAAAAAAGTTACATGTTACATATGTTACATTACATTCCTAAACATTTTATATTTTTAAACTATATGCATTTTGATTCATAATCTATAAGAGAACTGTATTTCAGAGTTTGCTGACTTTATGAAAGTCGTTGTTAGTTAGCCTATTATATATTCTTTCCTTTCCTAAGAAAGTTTCTAGCTATTAATAGCCCTCTAAGAGTTTCATTAAGCTTGGATTGATTAAAGAAATAAAAGTAAACCCTTACTTGAAAGGCAATTTCAAGTGGTTATGTTGTCATGAATTTAAAATTATATTTTTTAAAATAACTTTTCTCAAGGGTAGTCAGTAAGCTCTAATATGTAACCTATAAGGTTTAGGGAGGGAGAAAAATCTAATTTCCTTAGAAAGGATTTTCCCTTGTTGTGTGAGTTCTTAGAATTAAGATGTTAATGCATATTATTAGAGTTGCATTTGTATTTCAATCAACAAACATTTCTTATAATCACAGTGGTGTTGCCAGCAGTACTATGTGATCTGGAAACTGAGAGGTCTTGTTGAATGGAATCAATACATTTTCTTTCTTTCTTTCTTTTTTTTTTTTTTTTTTTTGCCGGTCATGGGGCCTGAACTCTGGGTCTGGGTGCTGTCCCTCAGCTCTTCAGCTCAAGGCTAGTGCTCTACCACTGGAGCCACAGCATCACTTCCGGCTTTTTCTGTTTATGTGGTGCTGAGGAATCGAACCCAGGGCCTCATGCTTGCAAGGCATGCACTCTACCGCTGAGCTACCTTCCCAGCCTCAATACATTTTCTTAATGCTAATTGTTACCTGATTCCAGAGATTACAAATGCTATGGTACATATATTAGTAATCAGAATACATGGATACACAAAGCTACTGTATATTATAAATGAAAATGAGATGTGCAAATCATGACATTCTATACACATACTCCACATATACATATATCTGTATATGTATATATGTATGCATACACATGTACATACACATATACACACATACATATGTATATATGCAGAGAGGAAAAAAATTTATAATTGTATATGCATTTTGTGCAAATTTAATAATGTAAAGCATACATTGATTCCATATATACGTGTCACCTGGCAATTTCACAAATATTGGTAAATTTTAATTACTGTTGCAATTTTTTGTATCTTTGAAAATACTTATAATGAGCTGAAGTCATATGTTTTTCTTGTCACTGCAGAGTTTCAATGCACCTGCCAGACGTTGTCTTTAGTAATTACAAGGCTTTTTTTCTCTCTGCAGCATAAGTACTTATTACGTTGCAGGGTTTATACAATATATCCAAGGTTAGATTGCATCATCTTGAAAACTGCCTTAGAATGTTTCTCATTTCACTTAAAAATAACCACCCACCAACCAAAAAAAAAAGACTCCAGTCAAAGAAAGTCATATGGAAAGCAATATAAATGAACAAACAGAATTGTATTGAAGGGACAAGAACATTTAGTAAGATTTTACCTCTTTAGTTTGTGATTGCACAAATAACATTCAAGCTATTTCATACTGTGTCTTCCCATATCTCAAGCCCATCATAAAGGTTAATTATCCTTATGTGTAACGAAAGCACATGCTGCAGTATCAAAGCAAAGATTAAATAATATCTCTCTAAAATATCTTGTAATATATGAACTGATACAGCAGCTTAAAGGATTTCTTTTTTATTTTTTTCAAGACTGTACTGCTAACAGAGATATCAATTAGCTAACTACAGGCTACTACCCCTGGGTAAAGGAAATCACAGGAACTGCATTGTAGGAGAGTTCTAGTAACATTTTAAAAGCATAAAATGAAAACACAATGAAATGTTTCTGGTGGTTCATGACTGTAATTCTAGATACCGAGGAAGTAGAGATATGAAAGGTATTAGTTCAAAGCCAGCTCAGGCAGAAAAGTCAGAGAGTCTCCCAACTAATTATTAAAAATCCAGAAGCAGAATAGTGGTACAAATGGCAGAGTACCAAACTTGAGTAAAAATAGAGTGGAGCAAGAGCCAGAGCCCCTGAATTCAGGTTCCATACCAGCACCTAAAAGACAGGAAAAAAAGAAATCTTGTTCACTTTCCTTCAAAATTTTATTCCTGTGAAATGGAGAGAATACACTATTTTCCCAACAACTTGCTTTTTCACTACCTAGTCTCTGGGTGCTTATACACAATAACAGTAAATGGATAGGGATTCATTTGGTAGACTAGGATCATGTTTAATTTTCCGTATTAGTGATCCTTATATCTGGGGACTTCCTTTGCTCAAGGTTTAGTTTCCTATAATACTCTGTATTCGCTGGATGTAGAAGTGCCCTCTGCTGTCACACTGAAATAAGTGAAGATTAAAAAGAGCAGTAAAGCATGATAACATTTAAAATAATTGGAATCCTATCTTATGCCAGCACCGTCTGCACTTCTAACACCTCCAAGCATTCATAAAACAGAATTTGCTCTTGAAAATGTTATACAATGAGAACCTTTCCAGTAATAAACCTTAAGAGAAGAAATCCTGTCTTCTAATACAGTATTCATCTTCATGAAAGCTCATTTAAGAAGTCCAAATATCTTTCTACTATTTGGATACTCCCTCTCTAATAGACGGAGAAGATGATTCCTAATTACCGAAGAAAACTCTACACTCTTATATTTGTCATTATGGGCTAGAAACTTCTGGAAGCCCATAGATAGTTCATGTTTTATTTTCTTGCTGATCTTAGTAAATTATTTTGTGGTCTTTCTTATAATAAGATGCTTCTAGACCAGCCACAAGCATACATAGGGAATTTGTTCCTCCTAAAGGCAAAAATCAAGGCTCAGGGAGCCAAAGTATGCATCTGTTTTTTTAAAGCAAAGTTACACAATGTATGACTGATTACTACTACAGAATAAAAATAAATTAGGAGGCATAATCTTGTTCAATATTGCATTAATTTATTGATTTTTCCCAATAGCAGATTGAAGTTTACTTTAATGTGAACATATTAGGAAAGCAAATGTATTAAGTGACCCCAAGATTGCCTTCAAAGTGCTTTTGAATTTTTCTTGTTGTTTATGTATTATCTTAAATTATGTTTTATTATTCTTAAGTAGTTTAACGAAACAGTTATCATTCAGTTGATAAGATGATGCTTTATTCTTTTTGGTCCATTTCTAGATTTTCTTTTGTTTTCACTTTATGTTAAATCTGCAGCTGTCAGGTTCTGGTGGTTCCTTCCTGTAATCCTTGCTACTCAGGATGTTAAGCTCTGTGGATTGCAGTTCAAAGCCAGCCTGGGCAGTTAAGTACATAAGACTATTATCTCCAATTAACAATCAGAAAAAAATAACTGGAAATGGAGTTGGGCTCAAAGTGCTAGAACACAAGCCTTAATCAACAAAGCTCAGAGTGAGCACCAGGTTCCTAGTTCAAGCCCCATGAGCTATCTTCCCCCTGCAAATAAGAAATACCTACAAATTGATTTCTCCCTGTTTTGTTTTACCAAAAACATCAATAATCCAATAACCTTAAACTCACAATGGTATTTTGAAAATACTCAAAGATTTGAGAAAATTTAAATTCTTTGTAACCTTTGAGAAAGCCAGTTGTATGATAGCTTTTATTTCAATTTCTTGATCATTACTTGATTATAATTTATCATTTTTGTAACTCAGAAATCAATTATTTAGCTTTTATAATAATCATCACATATAATTTAAAAACAAATCTTTAAAGAGAATATCTTAAAATGATAAAATATTATTTATTCTAATTTTTCACATCTTTAGCCTGATGAGTTATGTTTCAAGAAGTTATATGAGCTGGGCGCTGATGGCTCACACCTGTAATCCTAGCTACTCAGGAGGCTGAGAAGGGAGGATCGTGGTTCAAAGCCAGCCCGGGCAGGAAATTCCGTGAGGATACATTTCTTTTGTTTCTGAATCCCCTAGTCTAAGATACTTTGTTACATCTATTCAGAGAAAGATGCTGCACTGTTTCCATTTAAAGAATGTTTGTTTAACTTATTCTGGTTCATTCTCCCTGTATATTTTTCACACAGTTTAAGATTAAGTTGTTTATAGGAAGAAGAAGAAGAAATATAATATACATCTCCAAATGCATTTATTCCTAATTAAAAATTTAGGTTGGAATTATCTTCACTGATATAAATGAAAACAGATTTCCTCACAAAGTGGCTTCAATCTCCAACAATGAAGGAAGGGACTTAATTAATTATTTTTCTGTTCTTTTCCTTTCTTTTTCTTTTCCTTCCTTTCATTTCTTTTTATTTTCCTTCCTCACCTTTTCTCTTCCTTCCTCTCCTTTTCTTTCCTTCTTTCTTTCCTTTCCTTCTCTCTCTTCTGTTGCTCTCTCACTCTTCCACTTTCCTTTCCCCCTCTGCCCCCATCTCTCTCTCTCTATCCTCTTTCTACCCTACTCTCTAGTCCAAGACTGGGACTCTAAGTAGCTGATGCTTTCACTCTGAATAGAGCTCTACCAACTGATCTTTGCTCTTTCCTTCTGCTGAGATAGCAGATAATTAAATTATTACTTCTTCCTTCTTCCAACTTCAAATTTCAAACCTTAAATGTACCCTAGGTTTTGCCTATAAATTCGCTTTACCATTGGGCCGGTGGTTTCTGGGCATCTGCAATCCTCTGGACTTCTCGTCTGCCTTTGGGAATCTGAAAATTGGCCTTGGAAAACTTTTATCTTGGTTTCTTTTATGAAAGGAGTACTGTAAGTGAATCAATCTCTTATACTCCTCAAAATAAATTACTGTACATTGCTAATGATTCATTTCTAGGTTTGTTGCTGTTTTCAGTTTCCCTTTTTTGTTTATTAAAAAACAAACTTCAATTTTCCTATTCTCACTTTTATATAGGAACTATATCTACTATAAGCAGATAAATATTTTGATTAGATGTTGTACATATCTGAGAAATGGTTTCAAATTCAGTACTGTTTTTACGTCTCCAAAAATTCTTTAAAATATACAGCAATGTTCAATAGACTATTTCTTTAGAAAAACAGATGTCAGTATATGTGTGAAGGCAGTCTAAGGAATCTCAGGGAATCCTGTTGATTAAAAGGGGATTGAGAGAGCGGGGAAAGAAAATGAAATGGAGAGAGATATTCTGGGCAAAATATAATATATGCACATCTAAATTACCATAGTGAAATCCCTTAGTGGACTTAATATGCACTAGCCAAATAAAGAGAAAGAAAAGAGAGAGAATGACAGGAAAGTAAGACTAGTTCCAGTGTGAGTGGAGGGATTACTCGGAGAGCAGAGAATTTCAAATAAAATTCCATAGTGATTCTAAATCAAGCACCAACATTTCTTTTGTTGAGCTGAAACCCCATTGTACAATTACTTGAAGATAATTCAGAAAAAAGTAAAAAGGAAAAGAATCAGCTTTCACACATGCAAAAATTGCCTAATATTCCAGAGCTTTTATGTTTTTATTGTCAGAATGGTATTTACCAGGGACCTTGTGTTTTAACCAATCTAAGTCCATTTCAACTGAAAAAATCCAAAGAAATGAATATCCTATCTGACTGTTTGTATATACACATGTGTATTAGCTAGGGGCAAAAAGCTCACATTTTATTGAAGAATACAATTTTTTATCTTCTTTACACTTTGATGGATATAAATTATTCTTCTTGTCTATGATCATGAGAAACATTCCAGCTCCCCACACTTTGACACCTTGCTCTTTGCAAACCTTTGTCCAATGTTTTTATTAACTCAATTTAATAGAACCTTTCCTCCATGCAAGGACAATACCACATGCAGTCTCCACTGGGATTAAACTGTACTGATTCAATATGTCTGTTGGAACACATGAAAAGAGGAAGGGGAAGGAGGGAGGGAGCAGCAGCTACACTAATCAGTCTTTTCCCTCTCACCAACAAGTACTGCAATTGCTTAGGACAGTCAATCCAAGCCATTTGCAGAGAATTTCGGTGGTTGCTAAGGTAATATGTAGCTCGCTCAAAGCTTCTTAATAATATTAATCTAACTTTGATCATGTCAGAGGCTAGCAATCTTCAATTCAAAATCTCTCTCCTCCTGACAGACATTCTGCATATTTTATAGATCTGATCAATATGTTATTAGTCAACAACCTGACGCTGGCTCATGAAGTAATCCTGTTCTGTCAACCCAGCAGTTTATAGTCTTCTGTAACCTCATTCCCTCATTGTAGATATTACCTGGCTTAATCCAATTAAGATAAAATTAACTTTCCCCCCTCTTCGTACTCTTCTTCTATGTTAATTTAAATCTCCAAGGACAGCTACTCCAGGCAAATAATTTTATGCTTGACCTTTTATGTGCAAGATTAAAGTGGTATTGGAAGTCAATGAGCTGTCTCTCCATTTTCATCCTTCTTTAACAGTGCTGGAAAAATTCCATGTGAACGCAGAGGATTACTAAATGACAGTGATATATTTATTTAGGTTGTGAAAAGAACTCCGTCACTTCAGCTTCGTATTTAGTATCTGTAGTGTCTTTGTCTTTTTTGAAAGGTAAATTAATAATAGGTGGTGGCAGCACTATCAGAGTTATTGTAGATATGGCACACCAAGGATGTTTTTAACAGTTTTCAATATGCAAAAGTAATCATCTATGCTCCTGCAACTCATGTGGCATATGACATTACCTGCTAATAAAAAGAAAAAGGTGGGAAATATTATTTAACTTTGCATAAGAGCATTAATAGACTGCCTGTACTTCTGGGCAAATACAAAGATTACACTTGGATAACAGAACAACATTTCTTCGTAAACATCAAGCATACATTTCTTTGAGGTTCAGTTTTAAAGTCTAGTCATCTGCAGGCCAACATTTGAAAAGAATTTGTCTTTTAGGCAAAATGGTTTCTATTTCCTCTCCCTTCCTACCTAATCTCATTCACCTCCTTCACCCACCTGTGCACACATGCCTCCATACACCCCCTTAGATGCCATTTTGGTATCTAACATCTTTGAAGTCATTTAGGGGAGCTTATTTTTTCCTTTCCAAGTAACTCCTAAGTCTGAAAAATTACATAAATGGCAAATCATTGCCACTGAATTGAAATGTAAAGAAATATATTGCCTCCTCATAGACTTGTAAGTGTAAAATTCTTTCCCTATATAAGAGAGGAATGAAATGTCTATTGGAACACAATTATCATTTTATTTCTGTAAACATTAACTCTATAGGCTTTTGGTTGTATTTGATTAAGTATTATAAGCAATATTTATTTTTGTTTTTGTTTTTTTGTCCGTCAAGAGGCTTGAACTCTGGGCCTGGGTGCTATCCCTCAGTTTTTCAGCTCAAGGTGAGTGCTCTAACACTTGAGCCACAGCACCACTTCCAGTTTTCTGAGTAGTTTATAGGAGATAAATGTCTCACAGAGTTTACTGCCAAGGCTGGTTTTGAACTGCAATCCTCAGATTTCAGCCTCCTGAGTAGCTAGGATGCAGGCGTGAGCCACCAACGCCGGCAATAAGCAACATTTTTACATTGTAATAGAGAAAAGAAATAATGTTCAGCAAAAACCCAAGAACGCTATTATATTTCTGATTGATTGCTACATCACAATATATATTCTCTCTATGTTTCTACATGTTTTTTGTGTGTTTTGTTTTGGAGTTTTTATGTGTGTGTGTGTGTGTGTGTGTGTGTGTGTGTGTGTGTGTGTGTGTGTGTGTGTGTGCATGCACACACACACACACCGCACCAATCCTGGGGCTTGAACTCAAGGCCTCAAACTCTCACTTGACATTTATGCACATGGCTGGCTCACTAACATTTGAACTTCACCTCCACTTCTGACATTTGTGAGTTAATTGTGCCCATTCTGTCTTCAAACCGTGATCTCCACATCTCAATCTCCAGAGTAGCTAGGATTATAGATTTATGCTACAAGTTTATTGTGAAATCTTTTGATCAAAGAGCAAACATTTGTATATCCTCCATCCATAGCTCATTAACAAGACAAAGGACTCTGTGAAATCCCTGAAACTAATTTCAAGTTTCCTCCACTTAAAAATACATTATTATTCCGTATTTCACCTCAATCAGTTATTTAATACTAAATATGATAAATATATTAAAATGAAGTCATATACATTGTTATGTTCAATAATCATTCTTATATTTCAACCTTTCTAAGACTCACTTTTCTCTGTTTTCTTTAGTATTTCTATTTAAAAAACGTATTGTCAGGGTGATGTATAAAGGGGTTACAGTTACATAAGTAAGATAGTGAGTACATTTCTTATTGAACTTTTTACCCCCTCCCTCATTTTTCTCCCACTTTTCTGCCCCTCTACTCACTCCCCCGGCCTTGTACTAATCATTTCCAACATATTGTCTTGGAGTATTGCCGTTGTATTATTTCCTTCCTTGTCCTTTGTCTTATGCAGAGCTTCCATCTAAATCTCAACATTTGACATCTTTCTTCAAAGATAGATTTGTTGTTAGACACCCTAATTAGGTGTTTTTTTCTTGGTCTATTAATTTTTTTCTAGGGTTATTTTGGCTTCCACTATGGTTATGACGCATTGAATATTAGGGCTGGGATCTGAAATATCTCCCCAACTCTCAGAAGCAGCAGGTATTTCTTTCAATGAAGTAGTGTTTGAAGATGAAAACGTTAGGCGGCGGAATGATTGTGATTACTCTGACTCCATCTCTGGGTATTTTTTCATTGATAGTTTCATAAGTTAATGGGATATTACAGTTGGGGACCGTAGAGCTGTATTAGAGAATTTTGGAGGTGATGGAGAATTTCAGAGGTGGTGGAGACTTTTCTAAGTGGTGATGTTTTCAAGAGAGACCTAGCCAGAGGAAATCCATAACTGACAGACATACCTTTGAAGTGTAATTTTTTCTATTTTTAGCAGATCTTGTCAGGTGTTTTGGTTACAGCAAAGGCAAACTACCCAATCCGCTGTCTTTCCTAACCCTCACAGTCAATATTTTCTCCCTAATATGTTACAAAACCTTTGTCATAATCTGCCTACAATTTCATAAGGGAAGTTTTGTATTCATTTATTCTATTTGGAATGTATTAGCATAGCCATGTAGATGTTTTCTCATCAGGTCTACAATATTCATTTTCTCCTTAAAGATTCAATTCCAGTATGCCCTCAAAAAATGTATATTTTCTGTATGTATTAAATTAAAATGTCAACTTTTCTGTTTCGACCCTGTGCATATTTCCATAGTTGTCTGAGAACTGGAGGGACATTTGACCCTAACTTTATATATTGTACTAACTCGTGACTCATTTCATGGACTAGGATTTGAGACAAACCAGAAGGCAATTTTGCATTAGTTAATAAGCACAACATATAGAAAACTGACAGGTTTAGTTTCCATTTGATTGCTCTTTAGCTCTCTGGATATTTATATTGAGTAGAATAATGCAGAGTCACTTTGGCTACATTAAGAGACAAGTGTAAAAGATTCTTCTGAGAAGACAAAGAGCTTCCTGAGATCTGGATATTCTGTGTAGTGCTTCATAATCTAAAGTTAAATTATAAGCTTTGCAACCTCTGTAATAGCTGTGTTTGTGAGTGTTGAGCATTTCTAATGTTTGCCTCAACTTCTTCTTCCTTTAACATACCTTAATTTTATTAAATCCTGCTATGAGTGCACCTTATGGAATACTATGAGGCCTATGGACTACCTGACCGTATATAATTAATATACCTTTAAAACGCACTTGTTTCTTACCCACCCATGTTTAAACTTGCTGGCTTTTTCCTTTCCTTTCTAGATCAGTCCTCTGTTTACAAATATTTAATTTAGTAATTTTGGTGTTGTCAATAGAAAAGTCATTGAAAACGTTTAATAAATCCTACTGCTTGAGGGTCAAAATCCAGGGAAAGTTAACACTGAAAAGCAGGAAGAATGGTAATTTCTGCATACAAAATTCTTTATCATCTCATTAGTGTATTAAGAGTTGATTTTACTGAAAGGAAATGTCAAATATCCTAAATTCCAACATGGCTGACAATAACAGTTATGCATACTTAGAATCATGCATATTATTTATGTAAGGAAAAAACAAATAATGCTTAGATAAGGAAATAATTCACACATTTATACTACTTCAAGATATTCTCATTTTTGTTGCCTTATTGCAAGACTCCAACACTGCCTATGCTTTATTTGGGGCTTTAGAAAATGTCAAATCACTATGAAAAATTCGAAGCCATTTTTATCCATTATATTCTAAACCAAAAGACGTAATCTATCATTTTTCCCACTGAAGTGGTACTCTAATGAAAAAGGAAGGGAAAATAATGACTAGCTAGATAAGCTGCCAACAGTCCTAAAGGAGTGGATTCAGACCAGTTCAGTTCGGTTTTGTTCATGAAATAAAAATCCAGGGCACCCAGCAAATTTGACCACATGTGTTTAGTTCTTGCCCCAGATCCCCTTAGTAACCCGTGAAAAGAGAGACCAGAGTTGTATCTCGCATGCCTCGTTGACAGGCTATACCCTTTGGCACAGAACTGAAGAACAGGTGCCTTCTTGCTTAACTGCTTACTTACCTGCATGGATTCTTTTTAATTGGCATCTGCCCCTTGTTCAAGTGGTGGGTTGTGCAGCTGAGTAGCTATGGCATACCAGCCTCCTTCAAAAAGATGCCAGGCTTTCTTTCTGAGCTTAGATTTTAGCTGGATTCATTTGTAGAAAACCTCCATGTAAAATTTTCACCTGAAAAAAAAGATGAAAGACAATTTAACGTAGAGAAATCTTTGAGGGGCCCAAACAAGGAAGACAGTTGGAGAGAGATGATTTACAAATCTGTTCTGCTAGTTCTTCTAACTTCAAAGAAGGCTAAAAACTTTTGGGGAGAGTCATAGACGTTGAAATAAAGCATATAGTCTGGAGACTTTTAAAAAAAATGGACTGATGCCTATAGTTCACTGAAACTGATGAAGATGTTTTCACCCAGTAAAGAATATTAATGTTAACTAAAAATACAAAAAAGTAAAGACAACCCCAACAATGTCAAGAGAACTGAAATAAGAATTTCTTAATTGAACATCTGTCAAAATAAAAAATGTGTGCTAGATGCCAGTGCCTTTTACCTGTAATCCAACCTATTCAGCAGGATGAGAGCTGAGGATCATGGTCAAATCCAGCCTGAGCAGACAAATCAGAGTGACAGCTCCAAAATGCAGAAGTGGCACTGTAGTTTAAGTTGTTGAGTGCCAGCCTTGAGCAAAGGGACAGTACCCAGTTCCTCAGATTAATTTACAGAAGAAAATGTGTCAAAATATTTTAGCTGTTGCTATAATATTTGTCTTAGTTATTATTTTTGTCCTATTACTAGGGTTTGAACTCAGGGCTGTATTTTTTGTAACGGTTAACACCCTACCACTTGAACCTTACCTTCACTTATGGTTTTATGCTGATTAGTTGAATAAACATCCCTTGGTTTTGTCTTACTGACTGGTTTCAAACCTCCATCCCCAGATGTCAGCATCCTGAGTAGTGAGCCACCAGTGCCTAGCAACATTTTCATTTAAAGTAAAATTCAGCTGATGCCCTAGTATTTCTAGTTTAAGATTTGTAGTGATATGTTCATTCAATGATCACAGATCACCTCCATTTTTTCACTCTGCTCTGACACTCTTAATTCATATCTGTTTCCATAACATGTAACTCACGTTTAGATAGAGACAATGTGATTATATACCTTCTAGAGGCTACCTGACTTACTATCCTGAAATTAATTCTTTGTAAATTGAAAGGTGAAAGCTATTTCTTTTAATACCTGCATTATTTTTCTCATTCTGTATATTATATTAGACACAAAACAGTAAGCATTTAAAAAATTTCTGTGAAGGAACTAAGCACTAACTTTATTACGTTATTGATGTTAAATTTGTAATTAATCATTGTTGAACATCTCATTCATTGACTGCTTGTATGACCTCATACAGATATCAAGTTTTTGGAAAGCATGCCAGTATTCTGCTCGGTTACTTGGGTAGTGAGTTGTAACTGACTATGACTATTACACGGTATTTTCATATGTTGGGCTCAGATGCATTCCACCATCTTTACCATTCTATGCTTTCAGAACGTGTCCTGGCCTACAGCTATCCACCTGGCCTCCAACTATCCACATGGTCCACCAGGCTAGTCTGCAGTGCCTACCAACACAGGTGTTTTTCTTCACATGCTTCGTGAGCATTTTCGGTAGAGTTGAGGAGTGATTGCATCCATTTCTCACAGGTCTTATGAAAAATTAAATAGTTTGCACAAAATAGTGAAACATTATTGGAAAAAACAAGGCTTAATATTATTAACATATAACATTATTTTTATTAAAACATAAGCACCTGTCTATTACACTATTAAGTTTAAAAAGAAGATAAAAAGAGCATAAATAATCTGGTATCAAAAACATATGTATACTTTTTAGGAAAAAGGATATTCTATTTATTTCAACTCTGAGGTATCTCAAATAGCTTGTAGAATCCTTTGAGGTTTTTGGAAAAGCATAAGTTATATACTTGATTCTTTATTTAGTATAAGTACTTATTTTATTACTCAGATTAAGAGATATTGGAGAGAAAAGACTCATTAAAGTACAGTTTGAAAATCTATCACTTGATGACCTAAATGAAGGGGACTATTTATAATAATGATGAAAATCTATACATCTTAATCTATGCAATTGGATTCTGAGCTTTTAAACAAGCCAAGAAAATACTTGTTTAATTTTAAATAGCATCATGTATTACAATTTCACAATTAAGTGATTAAGTGCATGAATATCTTAGCAGAATGCTTATTACACATTAACACTATAACAAGATAATATTATTGCTATAGTCATCTTTATCAATATTACTTTCATTAGCAATAGTAAGAATAGCAATGGCATTGGTATTCATCAGTTTAAAAGTTCATATTTTAATAAAAGGTTTTGAATATATGGACCCTATTTGATTTTAAATTATGTGAAATCCACACAATAAGAAATGAAGTGCATAGTTAGGGCAGTGGTAATCTTATGGTAATATGAAGGAGATTTTCCTGCAGACATTTGTCCTGTAGATGTGTGTGTGTGTGTGTGTGTGTGTGTGTGTGTGTGTGTGTGTGTGTGTGTATGTGTGTGTGTTCATTCTATAGGATACCCATTCCATAACATATTTACACCCACACATTCTATAGCCTATATATTTTAAAACATACATAATCTATCTATCTATCTATCTATCTATCTATCTATCTATCTATCTATCTATCTATCTATCTATCTATCTAGGAATATTCTCAGATATACTATTTCCAAATGTTATTTTTTAACAGTAAGAATAAATCTTCTCAGTTCAATAAAGATTGTTCTTTAACCTTTTATCTTTATGTTTATGTGTCCTTACCATTCTTACTGAGAATTGATATTTGAAACCTTTTTCTTTTTTAATTTTTATTGATTTTTTATTGTGAAAATACTCTACAGAGGAGTTAAAATAACATGGGCAAAATAATGAGTACATTTCTTATCAAGCATTGTAGCCTCCCCCTTTGTTTCCCCTTCCCATCTCTTCCCAGCCGTCCCCCACCCCCGCTCAACCCTCCCCCCCACAAAAGTTGTAAAGTTCATTTTCAACGTGACAACTTGGACTTCTCATTGTTGCAACGGGTCCACCTGTATCCTTATTTAAACGACTTGTTTTTCCCCTTCCCCTCCACAAATTATACCGACATCAAATACAGTGAAAGCAGGGGTTATACTGTGGGGGAAGGACATACAAAGCAACAAAGAAATAATCTTATAAATGCGTTAGAAACAAATGCATGAAAGAAAAAAAACATTTGAATACATATCTTAGGGTTCATTTTCCTAACATCACCTTATCTGACGTTTTCTGCTTGACTCATACATATACTAGATGTTGCAAATAAGGGAAACCATGGGACCTACGTTATTTTGGGCTTGGCTTACTTCACTTAATATAATTTTTTCCAAGTCTTTCCATTTCCTAAAAAATGGGGCAATATCATTCTTTCTGATGGAGGCATAGAATTACAAAATTATCAAAAATATTGAGATTTTACGGACATGTGTAGGCATGTCTCTAAAATATGCAGCAATAAACCCAACACACCATTTTTTAACCAGGTGCACATTCTTGTTCTTTTACAGTAGTTAACATATGCAATCAACCCATACAACAAAAAGGAATGGATATAGAACATAAGGCATAATGCAGAATTCTAATTAATAAAATATTTTGTAGAGCCACCAGATTTTTTAAGTTTACATTTTTCTTTTACTTTTCTTTTGTTTGTAGGTGTGGGTTCATGTGTGTGTGTGTGTGTGTGTGTGTGTGTGTGTGTGTGTGTGTGTGTGTGTGTGTGTGTGTGTGTGTGTGTGTGTGTGTGTGTGTGTGTACAGTGTCTTAAACTCAGAGCCTTGTGTTCTTGTTTGCCTTTCTTTGCTCAGTCTGGCAATGTATCCCTTGAATCACCTCTGCTTCTGGGGTTCTGCTATTTAGTTGGAAACAAAAGTGTCTCGGATTTATCTGCCAGAACTGGTTTTGCACCTCAGGTTTTAGAGCTCAGCATTGTGAATAGTTAGGAGTACAGAAATGAGCCACAGGCAGCTAGCTTAGAGCTTACTTAACAGATAACTTACCTTAACAGATAACAATTTCTGACCTACAAATTATTAAGCAAACTAAGATGTTATTGCACTTTCTCTTTTAAATAGCATATCTAACTTTGAAACTTTGCTTTGAGTTATCCACAGTTTTTTTTTATAATCACATTGTCTTCAGAGTATGAAAATATGTTTCAATTCCTTCCATACTAGTTCATCCATATATATTAGGTGCTATTAGAAACTGGGCATTTTGTCAGATAATGGACAATTTGCGCAAGTGCCATCCTGTGTTCCTTTTTTTTTTTTTATCAAATAATCATGGCTAAGTACTAGGCTAAAGTAACACATTCTATGATTATTCATGATGTCTTCATTCCACAGGTAACATTTGAAGTTACCATTGCAGTATCTTGGTGTAATTAATTTAGCATGATGTTGGCCCAGACATCAATTTCTGAGAATTTTTTTTTGCTTTGTATTTGTGTAACTTGGGAAATTTTCAATAGGTTTGAATTAATTCTGCCATAATATTAGATGCCTAAATTTTAGTGAAACTTACATAACCTGAATGTAAGCACTGATGTATAATAATTTTTATATTGCTTTTTTAAAACAATAAGTTTTTAATTGTGAAAATAATGTACAAAGGGGTTACAATCAAATGAGCAAGTTAATGAATACATTTCTTTCTTTCTTTCTTTCTTTCTTTCTTTCTTTCTTTCTTTCTTTCTCTCTTTCTTTCTCTCTTTCTTTCTCTCTTTCTTTCTCTCTCTCTTTCTTTCTTTCTTTCTTTCTTTAGGGTCCAGTCGTGGGGCCTGAACTCTGGGCCTGGGCGCTGTCCCTAAGCTCTTCAGCTCAAGGCTAGCGCTCTAACACTTGAGCCAAGGCGCCACTTCCAGCTTTTTTCTTTTTGCTTATGTGGTGCTAAGGAATCGAACTCAGGGCCTCAGACATTCAATGCAAGCGCTGTACCACTGAGCCACCTTCCCAGCCCATGAATATATTTCTTATCCAGCATTGTTGCCTCCTCCTTTGTTTCCCCTTACCATCCCTTCCCTCCCATCTCCCCAACTACATTTCCTCCTCCCCTCTTGCCTAAATTGTAAAGTTCGTTTTTCGTCATAGCATCATGTACATCGCATTGTTGCAATGGGTCAAACTGTATCCTATTTAAACAATTTGTTTTTTCCCTTCCTTTTCCCAAATTATACCAACATCAAATAAGTGAAAACAGAGGTTATACTGTGGGGGAGGGACATACAAAACAATAAAAAAATCACATGGTACCTTATAAATATGTTCGAAAAAATAGCAAGAAAAAAAAACTTGTGTCCTTATCTTGGGGTTCATTTCACTTAACATCATGTTATCTGACCTTTTCTGCTTGTCTCAGACATATACTAGTTATTGCAAATAAGGAAATCCATGAGACCTATGTTGCTTTGCACCTGGCTTACTTCACATAATATAATTTTTTCCAAGTCTTTCCATTTCCCATAATTCTAAAGAAAGATAATATTAGAAGTGAACTCATAAAAACAGAATTTTCTCTGATTTTTAAAATTATCTGACAGTTGGTTAAATCAAATGACTTTATGAATCCAAAATGAGTAATAAACTAGGCATCTTTAAACTACCTTAAAAGGCTTTTTCTAATTTTCATGATTCTCTGAAAACTCTTAGGAACATAAGTATTTGAGAACTTTTTCTAAAAATATCAAAAAATATTGAGTTTTCATTTATACATGGCATAAGAGAATATTTATTCCATAAACAACAAATACTAAAAAAAGAATATATCATAAAATGACCATTGAAATTCATCAAATTGAACTTTTCTTACCAGTTGGACATTCTTTATACATCTCTTCTAAATTTACATGCATATCACATTCATCACAATAACACAAACACTCACTAACTTGATATTTAATTTTTGTCTTCATTTTACATGGATTGTGTGTACATTTTCTTGATTGCTGTTATTGCTACTGTAGCAGTTTGAAAGGCAATCACTAAAGCTATTGTTGATGCTCAGACTCTTACATCAAGTATAAAAGGAAGTCTGTAAGGCACTCAAAAGAAAAATTACTTGCCCTTTGATCATTTGGATTGCTAAGGTTGTAGTTCTTAGAATGATAAAAAACAAAACAAAACACATAGTGATTAATATGTATGTCCTATACAATGTATTTCATTCTTAGAATTCTTTCTGGATAAATTACAGGCAACAAGTTTATATTGGGTTTTATGTAAATAGTATTTTTTCTCATGATTCAGTTGACAGCTTTGAGGGCTGCGCTTATTCAATTTCTCATTCACAAACCATTATTTTCTTATCTATCAACTCTGGTATCAAAGACATCCACTCCCTACAGGGAAAATGGACAGAGACTTTCATTTTGCACAGCTCATCATGCAGAGAGACAAAAGAAAGACTAGCTTCCAACAACAGGTGAAGAAAGAGGACACACATTCTTTTCCAGAAACTCCTCACATACTTCTCCTTTCTCTAATTGTATCACTTTGCTGCAGAAAATCTTGGTTGAACAACCCCAATTAGCCATAGTTTCCATGTATTAGTTAACTTAGCATCTGTTTTCTAGATTATTAAGGTATTAAGCAAAATGGAATTTTCATTCCTTACTTAGAAATTATCCTTCTAGAGTCAAATTTAAGTGAAATGTATGAAAATAAAGACATTTTCCTATATCCATATTCTCCACATTGCTACTATATTGCTATACACATTGCTACCATCCTTCCTTTCTGATTAATCCTTGAGAGTTTATGCACCCTCTGGACAATGGAGTACTCCAAAAAGGGAAGATGGAAAGTCTAGAATGCAGTTGATCAACCAGAAAATACTATAAACCTAGGATGATTAGTAAGGAGATTTCTGGACAAGACTATTAGGGCTATATGAAAAACCTCTTGTTTTAAATAAGTCATGAATCAATCATGTCCTAGATGAAACATATAAGCTGTTACATATGCATGAAGAAATACTAGTGGGTAATTAGCATATGGAATGATGCTAAAATTTATTTCTTACTAGACAATAAATTTAATGATGTGTACTCTGATTTGACCCATTTTGTTTCAGCTAATTGTGTATTTCCTTAGAGCTAAAAAAGCTCAAAATCTCTTTTGTATCTAACATCCAGCAATTTTTTCACTCTTATTAGTTAATTTAGTGTAAGACCAATGGTATCATATTTGATTGATTTGAGATGTCAATTTCTATCATTTTGACCAGATTATTCTCAGTACCCGAGGTGAAAAATTCTCTTGAAGTATATTTGGCATTTTCTTTACATGCCATTTTCAGAAAAGTGAATGTCAAGCTGTCACATCTGTTAATATGGACTTAAAACATTGCCCATGTTTTCCTAAGTCTCCTGTGGTTACAAGTAAAATGCCAGGTGGACATGGCTAGCATTAAAAGGGCCCACTTATGTTCTGTTTACTAATTTACATTTTGTCGATTTAAGCTGTCAAGTAATAGATGTCATGTTGCAAAGAAGAATACATTTTAAAATAATTTTTAACTTGAATTCATTTAAGTCAATAATACATACAATACAGAAATAATTGGTAGAGTGTGCATATGATGCTCTGACTAAAATTACTTACCTACCAGCCACATTTTTTTGTGCATGTGTTTGCTGGTATTGAAGCTTGAAATCAGGATCTGACCTCTGTCCTTCAGATTTTGCTATTCAGGGTTGGTGCAACTAAAGTCACAGCTCCACTTCTGATTTTGAGTGGTGGATTGGAGATATGTCCTATAGATTTCCTTCCTGGGTGGCTTTGAACCATGATCCTTAGAACTTAGCCTCCTGAGATACAAAGATTATGGAAGTGAGTCATCAGTACCTCACTACTTACCAGTCTTCTTATTAAGACATTAACCATAATATGAATTATGTTTATTATAAAGCAATTATACTATGGAAAGTACACACACTAGACAGTAACAAAGACAGTATTTGTGATAGTGTTAGAATTAGATTAAGATTTTGATAGGTATTTCTTTCTACATAATACTACAATATTTTTGAATCATACTGGAATTTGAATTCTGAGCCTCCTGTTGTCAACCTGTTCTTTTCCTCCTGAACTATGCCTCTGGTCTCCAAAAAAATAAATATTTGAGCCAGATGTCTGCAACTCCCATTTATAGCCCTAGTCACTCAGGAGGATGAGAGTTGAGGAACGGTTTTTACAGGTTGGCCAGGCAGGAAAGGCCATGAGGCTCTTTTTGGTTTTGTTTTTATTTTTGTTTTGGTTAATCATGGAGCTTGAACTTAGGGCCTGGGCTTTGTCTCTGAGATTTCTTACTAAATGTTAATACTCTACTATTTTGAACCACAGAGCAACTTCTGGTTTTCTAGTGGTTAATTGGAAATAATAATCTCAAGGACTTTCTTACCTGGGCTGTTATCTAACTGCCATTCTCATATCTCAGCCTCTTGAGTAGCTAGAATTACAAGAGTGAGCCACCAGTACACAAAAAGAAAAAAGTAGAGCTACGTGTACCCTTGAAAGAGAAAAGCACAGGGAAAATACCCAGATCCTGAGCTCAGTTTCCAGGACTGGCACCTATACATTTATATATTTGTTGGGATGAAATTTAAAATTTTACAGATGCTAGGCAACCACTCTAATTTTCTCTGCTTTTCCAGGTGAAATTATATATTTTATATCAAAGTATATCTTGAGTTATTTATTCGATGTTCCACATTTCTAATCTTTGATATTTGCTTGTGAAAAATCATGTAATTAGTGGTTTCTACAAGTGTTTCATTGCCTTTATAATATATTCAGCCTTAAGGCAGGTTGTATGTTCAATATCAGTCAAAGATTAGGAGGGTAATGACATTATTTGTATTATTTGAAGTTCTTCCTAGTAGAATATATACACACACATGCAGAGCAAAGGTCAGAGGGAGACAGAGACAGAGACAGAGACAGACAGACAGACAGACAGGCAGGCAGGCAGGCAGGCAGGTAGGAGAGAGAGAAGAGGACAGAGGGGAGGAGAAGGGAGGGGACAGAAGAGGAGAGGAGAGGAGAGGAGAGGAGAGACAAAAACAGACTGACAGAAAGACAGTAGGGGCAGAGATAGAGACAGAAGACAGAAGACATTACTATTACTGCTAAGCAGTAACATAAACATAACAAAAGGAGAGGACATAGGTAGAAGTAGGAATGATTTAAAACTAAGCAGGCCAAGAAATTTGTGGCGCCTGTTACATGAATTTCAGTTTAGGAAAAGGACCTTTAAATATTAGATAGAGATTACAATTGTATACAACTTTTGTCTTTTAAAAGTAGATACGAGATCAACCATAATACTTTAGACAAAAGGGCTAGATTTTAGGGCATTTATTTATTTATACATCCACTGATTCATTTCAGAAATAATGTAGGATATAGCATGTACTAAACTTCTCGTACATAAATATTCAAGTATAAACAAGACTAAATACCATTAATAGCTAGAAACTTAAGGTATAGCATCAAATACTTAGGCTTCAAAAAACAATTATATTGCAATCTTGCTAAGCTAGTTCATTTCTTGGTACATAGAAAGGTGCCTACCATCCAGTGATTCGTGACTTAAATCACAGCATATAACAATTAGAATCTAGTTCTTAGAAAGTAGACAACAATGAGTTAATTTTGGAAAAGTGTAGGCTCAAGGACACTCAGATAATCCATAACTCCTAGGCCTGAAGAATTATACTATTTCAAGATTTCACTGGAAATGCCCTTAAAGGTTGCTTCATGACAGTCAAAATCCATTGATGAAGTAAAGGGATAACAGTGTTCAAAACAGGGAATGTACTCATTATCTGGCTTATGCAATGGTAACCCCTCTGTACAATACCTTAATAATAACAAAATAATTTAGAATCATCCATTGATATGTATTCTACAGAGGAACCTATTGCTAATTCAAGATGGAAAAAACAAGAAGAAAATAGAAAGGAATCATTAAAATGAATCTTGATTACTCAGATGAATTAATAGAGTTACACATGCTGGATGTTTAGAGTACAAAAGCCAGACCCCTAGCATGGCGATAAGCTTGAGCTGAAAGGTTTACATAATTGAAATTCACGAAAATTGACAATTAATTCTAATTTGCAGAACTTCTAGCAAGTAAAATCAGAAGGAGGCAGCAAAGAGCTGTCTGGGACAAAGAAATCAACCTAATAAAATGTGGTATATATACACAATGGAATTCTATGCCTCCATCAGAAAGAATGACATTGCCCCATTTGTTAGGAAATGGAAAGGCTTGGAAAAATTATAGTAAGTGAAGTAAGCCAAGCCCAAAGAAACATGGGTCCCATGGTTTCCCTTATTTGCAATATTTAGTATATGTATGAGTCAAGCAGAAAACGTCAACTAAGGTGATGTTAGGAAAATGAACCCTAAGATATGCATTTAAATGTTTTTATCTTTCATATATTTGTTTCTAATGCATTTATAAGATTACTTCTTTGTTACTTTGTATGTCCCTCACCCACAGTATAACCCCTGCTTTCACTGTATTTGATGTCGGTATAATTTGTGGAAGGGAAGGGGAAAAACAAGTCGTTTAAATAAGGATCAGGTGGACCCTTTGCAACAATGAGAAGTACAAGTTGTCATGTCGAAAACCAACTTTTCAACTTTGGTGGGGGGTGAGGATTGGGTGTGTGGGGGAGGCTGGTAAGGGATGGGAAGGGGAAACAAAGGAGGATGCTACAATGCTTGATAAGAAATGTACTCACTATCTTGCCCATGCAATTGTAACCCCTCTATATAGTATTTTCAAAACAAAAAAATATCAAAAGAAACAACGTGGAAAATGCTGCTCCACATGGGAATCAAAGATCCTCAAAGTCTGTGTTTAAGAATCGTCTCTCACCTCCATGGTTTTCTTCTTCTTTCTGGAAATATCTCTCTGCCATTTTCTTACTGAAATATTTCCTTTCTTCATTCTGTACATATTCTCTGGTGTTCTGGCCATGGTAAACTTTATTCTTATATTTCAGTGTGCTGTATCTTTACATTGTATGCAATTCTCTTACATGCTCTCATGAGAATAATTAGCATCGATAATCCAAAAGAGTGTCACCTAACACATAAACTGACTTTAGTGCCAATAAGAAAATTGTGTGATCTTGATTTCAAACAGCTACTCCTAGGGAAACCAATAGAATCACCTCAGATTTCTCAGCAGAGACAATCAAAGCAAGAAGAGCCTGGAATGATGAATGCCATGCCCTAAAAACAAACAAATATCAACCAAGAATACTGTAACCAGCTAAAATCTCCTTCATAACTGAAGGCCAAATAAAAACCTTCCATAGCAAAGAAAAATTGAAACAATACATCTCCACCAAACCAGCCCTACAAAAGTTTCTTAAAGATGTCCTACACATAGAAAACCAACAACACCACAATAAAGGCCAAGAAACTGCACCCAAACTGAGAATCCAAGGACCATAGGAAGAATCTAGTTTTCGCAGCACCCAAGAAGGTGGATAGCATGGCAGGAACTCCCAAATACTCTCAGTCCTATCCCTTAACATTAACGGACTTAACTCTCCAATTAAGCGACATAGTTGGATTAAAAAACAAGATCCTTCTATCTGCTGCCTTCAGGAGTCACAACTTGCCCCTAAAAACAAACACATTTTCAATGTCAAAGGCTAGAACAAAATCAACCAAGCAAAAGGCCCCCATAAACAGGCGCGAGTTGCAAGCCTAATGTCAGATAAAATAGACTTCAAATTCAAATTCGTGAGAAGAGATAAAGAAGGTCGATACATACTAATTAAGGGATCTATCCTTCAGGAGGATATTACAATTCTAAATATCTATTCGTCAAACAATGGAGCACTCACATTTATCGAAGAAACACTACTTTCCCTCAAATCCCACATAGTTCCAAAGACATTAATTGTTGGGTATTTTAACACACCACTCTCTCCACTAGATAGATCAACTCGGCAAAAACTCAACAAAAAATTCGCAGATCTAAACAGCTGCATAGATCAACTAGATTTAACAGAAATCACTGAATATTTCACCCAGCAGCCTCAGAATACACGTTTTTCTCAGCAGCACATGGAACATTTTCTAAAATAGACGAAATTTTAGGCCACAAAGGAAACTTGTTCAAAATCAGAAACATTGACGTTATACCTTGCATTCTCTCTGACCAGAAGGGAATAAAATTAGAACTCAACACCAAAAGCCACTAAAGAAAATCCAGTAGTACATGCAGGTTGAACAACAGACTGCTGAATGGAAGAGATTAGAAAGGAAATTCAAATGGTCATGCTATTCAACAAAAATTAGCACACAAATTTCCAGCTCCTCTGGGACACAGCAAAGGAAGTACTCAGAGGCAAATTTATAGGTCTGAGCTCCTACATCAACAAATTGGAGAGATCTGAAACCAACAATTTAATGACACATCTAAACCTCCTTGAAAAAGAGCAGCAAGATAAACCCCAATCCAATAGATGGAAAGAAATAATTAAAATTAAATCAGAATTAAGTGAATTAGAATCCAAAAAAAACTATAGAAAGCATCAACAAAACAAAGATTTGGTTCCTCGAAAAAATTAACAAAATTGACAGACCCTTAGCAAATCTTATCAGAAAAAGAAGAGAACACACCAAAATAAATAAAATAAAAAAGGAGAATGGAACATCACCACAGAAACAACCAAGATTCAGGATATTATAAGGGAATACTTCTCAAAACTTTATGCTAATAAGTTTGAGAACTTGACAGAAATGGACCCTTTCCTAGCAAATATTGACATGTCAAAACTAAACCAAGATGAGTTAAACCAGATTAACAGGCCCATATCAAGCATTGAAATAGAAACAGCAATAAGAGACATTCCAGCTAAGAAAAGTACAGAACCAGATGGTTTTACAGCGGAATTCTACAAGGCCTTCAAAGCTGAACTCAAACCAATACTCCTCCAACTCTTCAATGAAATTGAAAGACAAAGTTCACTACCGAACACATTATATGAAGCTATCATAACCCTGATCCCAAAACCATGCAGGGACTCATCAAAGAAAGAGAACTATGGACCCATTTCTTTGATGAGCATTGATGCAAAATATCCTAACAAAATTTTGGCCAATCGACTTCAACAATTCAGCAAAAAATCATACACCCAATCAAACAGGATACATTTCAGGGATGCAAAGTTGGTTCAACATACGCAAATCAATCAATGTTATTCATCACATCAACAGGAGCAAGGATAAGAACCACATGGTTATCTCAATAGATGCAGAAAAAACATTCGACAAGATCCAACACCCCTTTTTGTTGAAGGTTTTGGAAAAATTAGGAATCCATGGAATATTCCTCAATAAAATAAAGACTGTATATGACAAACCTACAGCCAGCATTATACTTGATGGGGAAAAACTAAAGCCGTTTCCTCTTAACTCAGGAACAAGACAAGGATGTCCACTCTCTCCACTTCTCTTCAACCTAGTATTAGAATGCCCAGCTACAGCAATAAGACAAGATCCAGACATAAAAGGGATACAATTAAGGAAAGAAGAAATAAAACTCCCACTTTGCAGATGACATGAACTTGTACTTAAAGAATCCCATAGACTCCACTCCCAAATTACTCAAGCTGATTCAAAACTTTGGCAAAGTAGAAGGGTATAAAATTAACCCCTCAATATCAATGGCTTTTCTGTATTCCAACAATGAGAAAAGTGGGGCTGAAATTAGGAAAGCAACTCCATTTGTAATAGCCCCACAAAAAATAAAATACCTCAGAATTAACCTCACCAAAGAAGTGAAGGACCTCTTTGATGAAAACTTTAAAATCTTGAAAAAGGAAATAAGAACACAACTTAGAAAAATGCAAAAACTCCCATGATCCTGGATTGCAAAGATTAACATCGTGAAAATGGCAATACTTCCCAAGGCTATCTACAAATGCAATGTGATACCAATAAAAATCCCAACCTCATTCTTCAAGGAAATAGAAGAGGCAATCCAAAAATTCATATGGAACAATAAAAGACCCCGAATATTAAAAACGCACCCAAACGGAAAGAACACAGCTGGAAGAATATCAATACCAAATTTCAAACTCTACTATAAAGCCATAGTAATGAAACAACTTTTTTCTGGCATAAGAACAGACCTCAGGACCAATGGAATAATATTGAAAACCCAGAAATGAACCTAGAGACCGATAGCCATGTAATCTTCGATAAGGGAGCTAAAACAATAGAATGGAAGAAAGACAGCCTCTTCAGTAAATGGTCCTGGCAAAATTGGTTAATTACTTGTAGAAAACTTAAGCTAGATCTTTATATATCACCCTGTACCAGAATCAACTCCAAATGGATCAAAGACCTCGGAGTCAAAGCAGACATTCTGAAAACATTACAGGATGGAAAGGCAGAAACCCTAGGTCTCCTTGGCTCAGGCTAAAATTTTCTTAATAGAGACACAGAAACACAACAAATCACAGAATGGTTGGACAAGTTGGATTGCATGATGTTGCAGAGCTTCTGCATGGCAAAGGACATAGCTAGCAAGATCAATAGAAAGCCCATGGATGGGGAGAATATCTGCACTGTCGATACAACGGACATGGGTCTCATATCTAAAATATACTTGGAACTCAAAAATGTAAGTCCCTCAACAACAAATCCTCAAAGAAACAACTGCCCAATAAATAAGTGGACTAAAGACTTAAAGAGAAACTTCTCTGAAGAAGAGAGAAGGATGGCCAATAGACACATGAAGAAATGCTCAACCTTCCTATCTATAAAAGAAATGCAAATCAAAACAACATTCAGATACCACTTCACCCCCGTTAGAATGGCAAAAATCAAGAATTCTAACAACAACATATCCTGGAGGGGACGTGGACAGAAGGGAACCATACTTCTTTTTTGGTGGGAGTGTAAACTTGCTCAACCACTTTGGAAAGCAGTGTGGAGGCTCCTCAAAAGACTCCACATAGAGCTCCCCTATGAGCCAGAAATCCCACTTTGGTGCATTTACCCAAATGTTTACAAACAAGACCACACTAAAGCTACCAGCACAACTATGTTTATTGCAGCATTATTTACCATAGCTAAGATCTGGTACCAACCCAGATGCCCCTCAGTGTAGGAATGGATCAGGAAAATGTGGTATATGTACACAATGGAATTCTGTGCCTCCATCAGAAAGAATGACATTTCCCCATTTGTTAGGAAATGGAAAGGCTTGGAAAAAATTGTTTTAAGTGAAATAAGTAAAGCCCAAATAAACATAGGTCCATGGTTTCCCTTATTTGCAACATCTAGTATATGTATGAGTCAAGCAGAAAAGGTCAGATAATGTGATGTTAGGAAAATGAACGCTTAGATATGTATTTAAATGTTTTTTTCTTTCATAAATTTGTTTCTAAAGCTTGTATAACATTACTTCTTTGTTGCTTTGTATGTACCTCCCCCACAGCATAACACCTGCTTTCACTATATTTGATGTCGGTATAATTTGTGGAGGAGATGGGAAAAAACAAAGTCGTTTAAGGATACAGATGGACCCGTTGCAACAATGAGTAGTACAATTTGTCATGTCATAAACGAACTTTACAATTTTGGTGCAAGGGGGGGTGGTGAGGGTTGGGTGTGGAGTCGGAGGGAGGCTGTGAAGGGATGTGAAGGTTAAACAAAGGAGGAGGCTGCAATGCTTGATAAGAAATGTACTGGTTGTCTTGCCCATGTATTTGTAATCCCTCTGTACAATATATTCACAAAAAATAAACATAAAAAATAAAATAAAAATCAACATGGTTCCCTGTAAGACTCATAACATTTTCTACCTTTTTGCTTATTTGATATGAAAAGGAACTTTGTCTTTTAAAAACTATGTTCTTCTCTATTCACAACATATAAGTATGATGTTATTCACCTTTCAAATTTTTATCTCCAAAAAGAAACATTTAGGTTGATTGTATTTGACTAACTTCATAGAATAATCTTTTTTCATTAAGATTCCACTCAGGATTTTGCAAAGAATGCAAGGAACATCTACTTTCATGCTAGTTGAACATATGACATAATTTGTTGTATGTCAGAGTTTAAATTCGATCACCACAATTAGTTCAAAATGGAAACATTAGACTAATTCGAGTTTAATATTACACTCATTTTGTTATTATACCTAGAAGTGTAATAAACAAATGTATTTTTATATATTTTCCCAGTTGTTCACAAATACTTATTCCAAGTCTTTTGGTAATAAGTACATCACAAAATCCATACATCATTCAATCAATTGATTGTAATCACAAATTATTTGTCCTTTCATTCGTTCATCCTCATTTTTTTGTCATGTATTTGTTTTTCATGCTTTCTTGCGGCTTTTCACTTCTCTCTTGCAGCTTTTCTCCTGGGGACTGTCCTACCATCAAACATTCAATACTATTTTTTAACTAATTAAAAAAATCACCCTCATGTCAAATCCTACTTTTTGGAATATTCAAAGCTCACTTTTCAATTCTAATTTCAGAAAGAGTTGGCTATATTTACTTTCTACTTTCTCACCTCCTATTTCCTTTGGAACACACTTCCATTTCCACAAAATGACACTTTGTTGAGGTTTCCAGAAATGACTGTGTTTCCCCTTTGGCAAATTCTCAATGTTCAAAAAAGATGAGCCACAGATTTTATAGAGTGGATCACACCTGTTTTTGCTACACATATTATTTTCTTTTGATTTCTTTATTTTATTTTATTTTTTATTGTGAAAATACTGTACAGAGGGGTTACAATTACATGGGCAAGATAATGAGTACATTTTTATCAAGCATTGTAGCTTCCTCCTTTGTTTCTCCTTCTCATCTATTCCCATGCTCCCCCTGCCCCCACTCACTCCTCCCCACTAAACCCCCCTTCGCACCAAAGTTGTAAATTTCATTTTTCGACATAATGATGTGTACATCTCATTGTTGCAATGGGTCCACCTTTATCCCTATTTAAACGATACCACTTTCTCCACAGACTTTACTTTTATATATGTCCATAGTTATATGTATGCATCAAGACACATTCAAGCAAAAGTATTTTATCTGAAAGTAAAACACTCTAAACCAATACTTTTCTTTGCATTTTCTTTCAGTGATTTCACCGTTGAGAACTCCTTGGTTGATTATGAACTTAATTTGCTTTTTTTACTCGAGGCTAGACCTTTACTGCTTTGAGCCACCGTGCTATTTCTGGTTTTCTGGTAGTTAATTGAAGATGAGTCTCATGCACTTTCCTGCCTGGACAGACTTTGAACCATGATTCTTAGATCTCAGTCTCCTGAGTAGGTAGGATTACAGGTGTGAGCTACCAAATGGCTAGTAGGAATGCAAAATGTAAATCATTCATAGGGGTACACAAATATTAACTCATTTTGTAATTCCAGCTACTTGGAAAGCTGAGGTAGAATGGTTTGTGGACAGCTAGAGAATAGTGCCACTCCCTATCTTAAAAAGCAAAAGCAAACTAAAGAGCAACATCTTTTCTCCTTTTGCTCCCTAACCAAAACAAAAAACAAAAACAAAAAAAAGCAAGCAAAGTTAAACTAGTTCATCTATGAATATTTACAATTGGAAAATGGTTAAAATTTTGGAGCCTTTATTATCTATTATTTTGAAACTTTCTTCCTCATTGTAAAATGTAAAACTCAGCAGGCGCATGTAATTCCTTAATCTCTCATTTTTACCATTTTTCTAATTTGTAAATTTATCAAAATATATTTACTTCTGGCAAATTGAATTAGGACAGCTAGAAGACATAGCAAATATGAGCAAAGACTCAGTTACTCACACATGGTAGTCAACATGCACAGGAGGAAGATACCAGATTATCATGGTTTGAAGCCAACCCAATCATAATATTTTTGTTTGCTTGTTCATTTTAAGCACTGCTTACTGAAGCTTGAAAATATGATCTCACATTCATGTTTAGTTCATCTGTTCAAGGCTGTCATTCTACCTCTTGAGCCACAACTCCATTCCTGGCATTTGGCTGTCTAATTGAAGGTAAGATTCTCTCCCATATTTAAGCCTAGACTGGATACAGATATCCTTAGATCTCAGTTACCTGAGTATCCGGATTATAGGCTTGGGCCACCAGTGACCAATTTATATACAGTTGTAATATACTTCTTTTACTAGAGCATTTTTAAAGTGTTTTTTTTTTGTTAATGAATTTTACAAAGGGAATTAATTCCACAAGCCAGCTTATGAATACAATGGATCTGAATCAATGTCACCTTTTCTGTATTTCTCCCTTATAGAACATTCTTCATATTTGTAGAAAGCTTGGAAAGCTAACACAAATAGTTCCACTCTCTTCACCCAGTTCTTCCATTTGTATATTATATAAATGATGTGAATGTCTTATAATTAATGAATTTATGTTTATGCATTATGATTAATTAATGTACATTAATGAGAAGTTTTAAATAACATTTTTCCTGGGCCTCAAATGGAGGTTCAAGTTGTATTCCATGCTATTTAGTAACAGTTGAGTTCAGGGAGCTCTGGCTACCTTACCTGTCCAGAAAAACTGCATTGTAATCCCAACTCATGTTAGATGTATGGACATCTGCAGGTTTCCTAACATTTCTGACCCTTAATCTTGCGTTTGTGAAAACAGACTAAAGAAACTGTCAGTTTGAACTATTGAGAATTATTAATTAATTGGGAATTAATAATTGATTAATTAATTAATCTAATTGATAAGTACATTCACAAACTCAAGTTCTGTTCTGTGAAGTAATCATTAGTATTAAGCAATTTGGAGTCCATGGTAAATGTACAGAATATAGTTCAAACAAATGATAAGAATCCACTTTCATGTGCACATGTGCACATTCGGCAAGCTTACCAAGATGGCAGCAGTAATTATGTGAATGAGAAAATAGTAATGCAGTTTTCAGTGAAATCTCACCAGCACAAGTTCTTCCAATCCTAGATATAAATACGTAGCAGTTTGTTATAAGTCTTCTGGAGGAAACAGTTCCAATTTTGCCTTAGTGGGTAGCAAATTAAACGGTTGTGTAATATTTTACTTTATTCCTTTTGTGTGCTTGGGGAAAACAAACACACAAATAATGTCAATATGACCTGGGTGGTGGTGGTTCATGCTTATAACCCTAGCTACTCAGGAGACTGACCTCTGAGGATCAAGGTTTGAAGCCTCATTTCCAATTAACCACCAAGAAGTCAGAAGTGGATCCAGGGCTCAAGTGGTAGGGAACCAGTCTTGATTGTGTGTGTGTGGGGAAGGGTCACAAGGGAGAGAGTGAGGTCCTGAGTTCAAGCCCATGGATAGTCATCCATCCAACTATCCATTCATCTATCCATCCATCCATCAAGCAATCAATCAATAACACCAGCAAGTGAGTGTTTACTTAAAAAAATTAAAAAGTGAAAGGAGTAAATCAAATACCTGTTTTGGAACCTAGAAATCTGAGAGGCAAGAACAAACAAAAGCTTGCCACAAATTAGGTAAATTCATGTGTAATATGTCAAAAGCATATGTAGTAGGGAGGCCAAGTTTGGTGGAGCAGAGAGGGTTAGGACCTGAGTAGGTCCTGAAATGAGAAAAGTGATACACATAGTCAGGACCCCATCTTTTAGCCTTATTAATAGCTATATCTGTTTATCCTTCTGACCCTAGATATAATTTAAAAAAAAGAAATCTACTGGAATATAAATCTTTTTCCAACAAGATTATTCTTAAATTTAGGTATTATTAATGACTTCAAAATATTGATTAATTGTTTTCTTCTCCTCTTGTCAGTTCTGTATCTGTTGTTTGTGGTATTAACAGTACAGTTTATGATGTTTTATTTACAGCTCTGTAATTTTAATTTTAGCATTTCCTATTATGGCTTAAATTGATCCTCTTGGGTCAATTTATTCAGTTGTACTATCATTCTTCATTCTAGAATGGATACTTTCCTACAAATATGAGTTAGTTTCCTGCTGCTACCTCTTGGATTCTAGTCATTGTAATTAGCATAAATTAAAGTGTTTTTTCTAACTACCAATAAATAGTTTATTCTTTTTGGATTAAGAGTTTAAATTGGATATTATAACAAAAAACATGGCAGAAACAGGCAATACTGGTACAAGTTATGCTTAATTACCTTTCATGGCTAGAAATATTATATGTAAATGTCAATTTTGTTTCACTATGCTGATAAGTATAAATTAAAGTATTACAAGAAAGCTTATGAACAAATATCAAAGTTCTAAATTCAGCACATACAGAGAATCTCTCATACTAAGAAATATTAACTAAAGTCATCATTTTACTTTTAAGTTAGAGTTTATTTTTTGAAATAAAACAAGATGAATTAGCCAATATGTAACATTGCTATTATCTAACTAGGTAAAATAGCAATAGCCTGTCAATACACAATTTTTTAGGAGACTAGCTTTCAAGTAATATTTTACATTAACTTCTAACAGTAGTGTAATAATTTTAATGATAATATATTAATTTACAATAATAATGAGACCTACTCCAATAAAATTAGTCCCCATTTTTGATTTAGGCAATGTGAAGTTTAGGAATCAACTAGCCTTACTCAAAACTCCCCAAGTGAATTCATGTGATTGCATAAAAATTGTTAAGAAATAATTGTTAGAGAACACTTTTTGGATATGATATGAACAACAACATTGCAAAATTCCCATACATTAGATATTACCTTACAATGAAAATAATAAAGGCAAGAAACCTGGAAATAAATGACAATTTTAGTAATGACTTAAAAGTTTATTTTAGCCCATCATTGTGGATTTCTCTAAGAATGCTTGTAAAGGATGATTAATATTGGATATATATTTGTCAATTCCCACCAGATAAAATCACCTTCTAATTTTCACATAAGCAATGTTACCTATTGAATATAACTATGAGCTTGCGATTGATTTAAATTACTTCCCTAAATACGCTTTCTAAGTCCTCTAGCATTCCTCTTAGCTTCTGTGGCTTCTGAGAAAATATTTTACCTCTTTTTTGTCTATTGCTTGTTAAGAAGGAAAAGACAGTTATTAAATGTGTGTTTAACAGGGTGAAGAAGTTGGTATTATGGAGCAAGAATAATTGAAATGTATAACATTGAAGCATAATGAAAAATCACTCTGGAAGCCTGTTAGCTCTCCAGTGTTGGATTCAGTATAGCCTTCAATTGCTTCCTGCAATTCGTGCATGGGATAGCCACTCACCCCCTGTCTTATAGCCTCCTGGGGAGCATTTGTGACGTCAGAAGTACTGCTCAAGGTTACAGGACTGTGAGACTTCAGAGCTCTTCCAGGCTTGTCAAGCACTGTACTCAAAGACTCGAGTCGAAGTCTCGACTTACTCGAATTCTCTCACCTCTCTTGCTCGTGCAACTTAATCATACACACAGTGGAAATTTATAACATGAACAGTTCTAGAATAAAAGGTGTGTCAATGTGCTAGCAGAAGGAACCCGCAGAGGTGTCTGACATAGTCAAAGTGAGGTACAATAATCGTTGCAGATTGTTTTAGGAACTTATTTTAAAGGTACTAAGGTACTGAGGTTTCCTACACAAATGCTTACAACTCAGGAAGAAAAACGACAAAATGAACATGTTAAGGTGCAACACAGTTATTCAGTGTTGAAGAAATCTTTTGGTGTGTAATTTAAAAGTATTTATTTATTTTCTGAGAACATTCATGCCAAAATTAATAGTATGATTACTCACTTGACATCATAAGTAGCTCTAAATGAAATTGTCACCGACAAGTGCAATTGATTCAATAAAGTGAATTAGAATTAATGTGTAAAACTAGTTAAAAATTAGTATTTCAAACTCGTTGAATACAAGTTAAAATTAGTAGTTTACTTTATTGACCCAATTAGGAAAATTAATACACACTTACATTTTAAGCATTTTAAAATTAATATTAGTACATACTTTGAATGTTCCTATAGTAAGAATATAAAAATTCAAGAGGTAGTCTTACCTTCTGATTTACAAAAGAAATGAATGGTCTCAGATGCGTTTTTTCTTTATAAATTTTCTTATATTTCTTCCATCAAAAAACCTTATAGTTTGCACTTTATTGAAATAATTCACATGAAAGGTATAGAAAAAAACATAAGAAAATAATATATACTAAAATATTTAAGAAAGTATTCTTACATATTTATTTTTTCATTTTAGTCAAAATAATACATATAACAAAAAGGTCATAATATAATATTTGAAGCTGAAAATAATAATAAGTGTAAAAATTGCTTCCCAAACAAGGAAACAGGATGACCCATTTCAACAACGATACCCACAAGACAGTATAATGTAAACGAAATTTACAACTTCAGTGGGGGGAGGAGTGAGAGGGGTTGGGGAGGGAATGGATAGTGGGAGAACAACAAGGGAAGGGATAACAAAGCTCGACAAGAAATATACTCATTGACTTACTTATGTAACTGTAACCCCTCTGTACAGCATCTTTACAATAAAATAAAATTTAAAGAATTTGAAAAGTTAAGGCAAATACTGGGAGTAAATACTTGTAAAACATTTACGTGCTAAGTGTATGGAATTAGCATATTTATAAAAACATTGAAAATAGGGGTACTGGGAAGTTGGCTAAGTGGTAGAGTGCTTGCCTCTCATGCAGGAGGCCCAGGATTCGATTCCTCAGCACTGCATAAGCAGAAAAAAGCTGGAAGTGGCGCTGAGCTCACGTAGTAGGGCACTATCCTTGAGCTGAAGAACTGAGGGATAACGCCCAAGCCCAGAGTTCAGCCTCCACGACAGACCAAACAAACAAAAAAAGAAAACAAAAACAAAGAAAATAGGCACAGAGTTAATTAACATGGAAACTGAAGAGCCACTATAAAGCTGATAGTGATCAATACAGTAAGTTTCTGGTCAGCCATTCTGATAGCAGTATGTGGAATAAGTAGAAATGAACAATGGAATAGCGGGAACTGTTTCTCATTTTTTGGATATAAACTTTCAGACAAGGTGCGATGCCTAGAAATATAAGACTAGAGGATTGGTATCAGAGATGTTATAATCTCCTGCTTAGCTTAATGCAAATACAGAATGGATATATAAGTTCATAGATACTCCTTAGTATGCAGCAATATACCTCCTTATTCTGTCAGCTGAGAGAATTGCAGGAGACGACATCAAAGAACTAAACACAATCAGATAAAAGATGATTTTGTCAATATTAAATAAAGAGGGAAATTCAAAAATTCCTAGAATCCAACAAAAAAAACAAACAAACACAACCTCCTAGCCAGGCAGCAGTGGCTCACTCCTCTTATCCTAGCTACTCAAGGGCCTGATATCTGAAGCCAGTCTAGTCAGACAAATACCAGGAAAGCCTTATCTCCAATTAATAAGTAAAATTCTCTAAATGTAGCTGTGGCACAAGTAGCAGAGGTCCATCTTCCAGCAAAAATAGTGAAAGGAGATAATGAGGACCTAAGTACATACCCAGGACTAACACACACATTCCACACATGTACAAACACACATGCATGCATACACACACAGACACACAGACACACAAACAGAAATTCAAAACCATATGCTAGAATCGTTGTGACAATATTAAGAGGAACATTTATAAATATGAGTCATAACTCTGTCTTGAAAAACTATGGATACAAAATAGCACTGATTATAAGTCAAAACTTGTGTTTACTATTATTTAATGAATTGTTTCCTAGGGGTCTTTTGAAAGAGGTACTAATTTCTACAGGATTAAAAGGGCACCAAACAAGTTTGTAAGTGTTCTCCATCCTTGATTATGAGAAGTCACAACTTACTGCACATATCTATTAAAATTAACTGGTATTTTTATATGTAATTCATCATAATACATAGTTTTAGTAGAAAAACTGAAATACTACAATAACCATGCAATAAAATAATTACCATAACTTATTTAATAAAGCATCTGAAGCATCTATTACTAATCTCATAGAGTTGACAAAAAAAAATCCTGCTCTTAGTGGTTTTGAAGTTATTTCAAATGAATGTGTTAAAAGTATGTCTTCATTTACTAAAAAATTAAGACTTTTAGAATATAATAAAGCCTATGAAATAAGCAATTGTCTATCATCATAGTTTATGTATACATGCCCATTATTAATTCATCTTTCTATAGTGTCTAGGATTCAATATCAATGTTATAAATCTATTTATATTTGTTTAATATAGTTTTTCCATAATATGTTTTATCATAAAAATATTATGAATAATGTTATAGCAAATAAGGTAACATACTTTTATAACAAATATATTTTTCCTCACTCATCGATATGGTTGATGTATTCTATAAACAAATAATTTTTGAAAATTATTAAATAACTTATAAAAGATATGACTTTCATAAAACTGGTTAGGTCCTAGATGTATCCAGTTTCTTTCATGCATGTGTTTCTAACGCATTTATAAGATTATTTCTTTGTTGCTTTTGTATGTCCCTCCCCCACAGTGTAACCCCCGCTTTCACTATATTTGATGTCAGTATAACATGTGGAGGAGATGGGGACAAACAAGTCGTTTAAGGGTTCAGGTGGACCTGTTGCAACAATGAGAAGTACAAAATGTCATGTCAAAACCAGCTTTACAATGTCGGTGGGGGGGGTATGATTGGGTGGGGGGGAGGGGGAAGGCTGGGAAGGGAGGTGAAGGGTAAACAAAGGAGGAGGCTGCAATGCTTGGTAAGAAATGTATGCATTATCCTGCCCATAAAATTGTAACCCCTCTGTACAGTATGTTCTCAAATAAAATAAAATTTAAAAAAAAGAAAAAAATTCATAAAAAATTATAATATGTCCTACATTCCAGTATTTAAATTTGTATGCATTCTATTTTGTCTTCCCTTTGAGAACAACTGGTATATATATATATATATGTATATATGTATGTATGTATCATCCAATGCACAGTGATTATTCTATATACTTATTGTTTGAGTGGAAGTGTGCATTGAAATCCCTCACTGGTATCAGCATTCTATGACGTTACATCTAACTCTTGGATAAAAGAGAAACAATATGCTACGTGGTTCATCATACTTTAAGAAGCACCCAAGAATTTATGTGCAAGCCTAGACCTTCTAAATTATTGCAATAAACGGCTCGTCATAAATCCTATAAATGTTTCCTCTGATTTTCAGTCTTTGCTAGTGGCTGCCATAATCCTAACAATTTCTATAAGTTCCAGTGGCTTCATTTTTTATTTTGTCTAACCCAAATCTGAAAAATGTTATGTTGCTGTAGTTTAGCAACAAATGGTACCCCATATCCTTCTTTTTACCCATAATCTCTTCATGAGTGGTAATTACTATGAGAAACATTTAACATATCCCATTATTTTTCTGTCCTTAGGACTGTACAAGGTATCTAGCTAAATATCAAATGTATAACTTTTCCAAAAGGATATATAGAAAAAGTAGTGCATTTAATCAGAAAATTAATATGACCAGGTTTTCTTTCCTTTCTATTTGAATTAGGAGGGGACATTTTTGTTGGATAATGATAAAATTATGTCGTTAGTTTCGGCAAACATTTTCCTAAAATAATTTACAATGATGAGTAATTGTTATGATTTAATTTCATAAAACATGTACATATGTGTGACTGGGAGAATTTATAGGAGTACTTCATAATTTTCTATGAAACAATAAAAGAAAATGGAATCATAAATGCAGAGTTAATTGTTGCACAAGGCATGACTAAAGGTCCAAGAGACGAAAGACATAGAAGTTTATAGAAAACCTTTTTATTGTCTGAATATGAAATGAGAAAGGAAAAAAAAAAAAAACTAGATGCTACTGGCAAATCACTGTAGGTTTAGATACTAGGAGGCTGAGATATGAGAATCCCAGAGTTCTCAGTTTGCAGCCAGCCCCAGTAGATCAAATTATAATGATAAAGTACCAATATTAAGCTAAAAAGCCCAGCAAAAGTACAAGGCCCTGACTTCAAGCCCAAGTAGCAGCACTAACAATTTTTAGTAAGAATTCATTCATAATAATAATGATATATAAAAAATATTATATTATCATTTTATATGATCTATATTATATACATTATATAATGTATATATTATGTAATGATAATATGATGTATGTAAGATATTATGTTTGTATATAATATTGTATATTGCATATACTCTAATATAATAT
This sequence comes from Dipodomys merriami, assembly GCF_024711535.1. Lineage (NCBI taxonomy): Eukaryota > Metazoa > Chordata > Mammalia > Rodentia > Heteromyidae > Dipodomys > Dipodomys merriami. Next base: position 581,778 of record NW_027202283.1, on the reverse strand, counting down.
ATTATAATATATACTATAACAGTATATGTTAATATTACCTATTGTATATAATGTATGATATATAATAGATATCATATGCCATACATTATATTATATGATGTATACTTATATATAATGTGTTATATATTATACACAATATGTAATGTTATATAATGTGCAATATATAAAATACATTATATTATATATTATAATATAGAGATACTATATTATAATTCTATTATTATATAGCATATGCTATATTATATCATATTATATATGTGTTACAATTATTATAACTGTATTATAATAAATTATTATTATACTGAAATAGCTGAGTGCTGGTGACCCGCATATGCAATTGTAGCTATTGAGGAGTCTAAGATTTTAGGATCACTGTTTGAAAACAGCCGAGGCATGAAAATTTATGAGACTCTTATCTGCAGTTAACTACCAAAAAAAACTCAAGGACAATGTCACTTCCTGAGTCCAACCCCCAGTATTGAGACACAAGAGAGAGACAGAAACAGAGACTTAAATAGATACAGAGATACAGAGAGGAGAAAAAAGTATAGTTTTCTTAAGAGTAGTGACATATGAAAATTACTGACTTGACAACTGTTTGATAGAATCAACTGTTTCTATACTCTATTGTTACCATAACAATAAGTCAATAACAGGAAATAACCCATGTACCTAAATGGATAGTTATCTCAATTTCTCTCCAGAACATGATTTTTTAAAGCCAGACCAATGGTCCAAAAATCACGGCCTTAGTCCACTATGCTTTCAACAACAAGATAAATGATACAAATTTACATATTCATTGAGTAGTTGAAATTAGAATACAATGTGTAGTGGTATTTCTGAATATCTAGTAACAATATTCTTTATTCCATTAGAATAGAAAGAGGTAACAAAAATCTCATTACTATTTTAGGCACATTCATATAGTATTCTAGATGGCATCATAACTTAATATGTATATTTCTATACCATTCACTACATAGAAAATAGATCCTCTACAATCTCTCTTTCAAAACTGAATGTAAATTGATAGCCTCATCACACACACTGGAGAAGAAAGCCATTTATACCATGTTAATCCACTTTCCAAAAAGAAGATTTTTACATGATATCTTTGATAGGGGAATTTTCTCAAAGCAATTTGTCAAGTTGAATATGACCCTCCAGCCTAAGTGAAAATATCTAGTTGTTATTCATGAGAAGAAGCATATCAGTTTAACAAGGTTGGCTTATTATAGTAGAATGGCAATTCTAGATTTCATTGTATTACTTTCATATACATGTGTATATTGACATTTTCCCTGAGAATATTTTATTTATGAATGAGCTAAATTTTGAATTAATGAAACTGACAATTAAGTTGCACTACTAATGGTTGCAATGCATACTTAAAGTAATTACTTTTCTAAAGAATAATGCAAAAGGCTATAGATGCTGTTGGTAGTGAATGGAGTAAATAGGCTTTGTGTAATAATTTTATACTAGAATGCTATTATGACAAATTTTAAGATTCAGATACACTGGTTCTTGCATTTATAAATGTATGTGTATACATGTATATCTATGTTTATAATGTATACGAGTATGTCTAACATTGTTTTGCAGATGATAAAAATAACTTTGGAAGATTTTAAACACTTGTCTAAGATTCCTTTTTTTCTTTTTCTATTTTTTATTGTGAAAATACAGTACAGAGGGGTTACAATTACATGGGCAAGATAATGAGTGCATTTATTATCAAGCATTGTAGCCTCCTCCTTTGTTTCCCCTACCCATCCCTTCCCATCCTCCCTCTCCTCCCTCCCACAAAATCCCCCCCATCAACGTTGTAAAGTTCATTTTCGACATAACGACTTGTGCATCTCATTGTAGCAATGGGTCCACCTGTATCCCTATTTAAATTATTTGTTTTTCCCCTTCCCTTCCACAAATTATACCGACATCAAATAGAGTGAAAGCAGGGATTATATTGTCGGGGAGGTGACATTGCCCCATTTGTTAGTAAATGGAAAGGCTTGGAAAAAATTATATTAAGTGAAGTAATCCAGGCCCAAAGAAACATAAGTCCCATGGTTTCCCTTATTTGCAATATCTAGTATATGTCTGAATCAAGCAGAAAAGGTCAGATAAGTTGATGTTAGGGAAATAAACCTTAAGATATGTATTTAAATGTTTTTTTCTTTCATGTGATTATTTGTCTAAGATCCTTAAAGAGAAGTATTAAGGTCTATACAAAAGAGGAAAAAATGGGTGGTGCTCTGGTTGCTGACATCTATAATCCTAACTACTTGTGAAATTCAGATACACGGATTAAGGACCAAGCCATTACAAGTAGCAAAACCCACGAGATTCTTACCTCTAAGCAAGCACTAGAAAGCCAAAAGTTGAGCTGAAGCTCATAGAGTTAACGTCTTGAGCAAAAATGTCTTTTTTCTCCTAGTCCCTCAATTTAAGCCCAGAACTGGCACATATATACATATATATGCACACACACACACACACACACACACACACACACACACACACACACACACACACACACACACACAGAGGCAGGAAGAAACATCTCACTCTTTAGAGCATTCTGATTCTACCATACCACAAACATTTTTCCATCTCTGCCATTTAAAGAGCTTAAGTTATGATCTAACATCCATGATGGTGATACTTAAGAGTACTTTCTATTTCCCTGGCATTGTTCTAAATTATGTTCCATCTATCAATGGACAATCTCAGTAACAACCCTGATACAAAGATTCTGTGATTACTTTCAGTAAAAACTAAGAAAAATATAAATGACTAAACTTAGAAAATTACTGAAGTTATCACAGCAATAACTGGTTTCAGAATGCAGTTTTAGAGAATTACTTGATTTTATCAAGTGTCTTACTTGTATGATCTAGATCGTATCAATATCGTCCTTCAGAATATCCTAGATTGAGTTGGTGACTTAAGATTCCTCTTAACCAACTACCTGGCACTGCCCAGTTGAGAACTTGGACTTCCTCATGTTAAACGATTCAAAGTTGCAATGATTCCATATATGTGGCCCTTTATGTCATAGCCAAGATTCCTTGGTCCAATGATCAAAGGAAGTAGCATTGTTCATGGTTAATCATAGCTAATTCAAGTAATAATATTTTTATTTCCTGTGTTGCCTCCTTAAGCTCTGCTCTTATTCTATTTCCAAAGTTAGAGTGCTTCACAGGGGGACACAAATACTATTCAACCAGAAATCAAACCTTTCTCTGTGTAATGTGAACACCTCCTACCTCTACAGCTGGTGAAGAACAAAGTTATGAAACTGGTTTTGGTTATCCTGGATACTAAAAGAAAGTTGGACCATTGCTACATAAAAGTGACAATGAATATCGAGTTTGGTATTGCTTAATACCACAGTGTCTTGTAATTAGAGGCAGTGGAAAAATTATGACTACTCAATCAAAGACATGACAAGATAATTATGGGCACTACTATAAACCCGGATGTGTCAGTATTGAAGATCATCCCCAAAACAAAGAAAACATGACTAGCTTTCACATTTCGGATTTTAAAAGTGAATAGAAGGCTGATGTATTAAAACATAGTCTCCAGGTTTTGATGCTATTGCCAGTTACAGGGATCTTAGAGAAATGGGACCTACTGGGAAGTTCTCAGTCATTGGGATTTTGTCTTGTCCATTCCTTGCTCTCTTTTGCTTCTTAATATTCAGAGAAATGTGCTTGCTCTGTCATGTACTGCTTTCACAATGTACAAGAAATGTTACAAGTTAGCCAAAACTCTGTGCTAAAAAACCTTTTTATCTTAAATTAATCATATTAGTTAGGAATTTTATTACATTAGTAGAAAAAATCTAGTACACCATCAGAAGTTCTTGTGAGGACAAAGTGCATATGAAATGATTAGAAGAATAAGGAATTAATTCTAAATAGTAATTAAAGCCAGGTGGCTAGTAGTAACTTTTGATGAATACATATCTGGATTTGTTATAGTGACTTTCCTTAATATATTTAGATTATGTACATATTTATGAGAGAGACAAATTGATATTTTGTTTTATTTCCATTCTTAACACTTTATAACCTAAAATGGTATTAGAATAGATTATTATGTTCCATGTGATTTCAGTTATGGCACTATCAAGAAATATGACTTTCATAAAAGACATGAAGAAAAGAGTTAAGAAGTTTTCAGTTATAGGTATGACAGGCATATGTTGGGTGGAAGTAGGACTTTCCTATTATCTTTATTTGGATAATATGGTGGGAAGTCTTAATTTTCAAATTTATTGGATTGAGGAACACCTAGGAGATTGATAAATAATTCTGGGTGGTTTGGGGTAGACACGTTCAGAGACAATAACATGACAAAGGCTCTCACCTAAGGACTGCTTTGATGGTTTTGTAGCCTGATGAAACTGTTGGGAAGCCGTGCTGAGTTGGATGTTGGACCATTAGAAGTGGCTCACTATTGCATGTTCTCAGGGCTATGTACAACTTGCCCTGGCTCCATCTTATGTTCTTTTTCTGTGCTTCCAGGCCTACATCATGAAAGCTGCTCTGTTCTTCCTCATTCTTCCTTCAATGATGAACTGAAGTTTGGGAAAACATGAGAAAAATAAATCTACCTGAATTAATTTGCTTATGTCCAAAACAAGCAGGCAGGGAGCTAAAACAGATCACATTGATATGTATGGGTGATATATGTATAGGTGTCAAGTTGGTAAGAAAAGAACAGTGGCATGAGTTTTATGTGTCCATTTGCATAAGCAATATTACCTTACTGTCCAATTAAGCACTACTAATCTTGGTGATGATGTGAAGGCATTTTTTAAAGATGTGGATAACATATACAATCAATTGACTTTAAGTAAAGTAGATTACCTTCCTTAAACCTGACCTCATCCATTTAGTTGATAGGTCTTAATTATAAAACTGAAATTTCCCTAGGGAATTATGGTCAAGAATGAAACATCAGTGCCTGGCCAGGAATTTCTGCCTTGAAACACCTTGCACTACAGATTGAAAACTGGCCAAACTGCACAATTTACATCAGCTGATTATGTACATTCATATATATGCCTGTATGAACTAAAAAAGTAGATACACACTCACACACTAGTCATAGAATTATTCCTCTTTTCTATAAGTTCTACATCTATAGATTCAACTGAGAGCAGATAGAATATAATTATAAAATAAATTATTTCTTTACTAAGCATGATTATTATCAATAATCTCTAAGTAATAGAGTATAACAATGAATACAATTTGCACTTAATTAGATATTATAAATAACATGGAGATTATTTACAGTATGCAGGGCTGTGTTCACAAGTAATAAGTGAATACATCAATGTGTTGTATAATGCAATTGATTTTAATATCCAGAGGGTTTCCTGGAAACAATGTCCCCTGGATATCAAGGACCATCTATGTATAGATAATCTCCTACTAGCTGTTGTCAGCTAGAGAACCTTAACTGATACATACTTGAAGAAACAAAGATAAATATAATATCCATCCATTAACTGAGATTTGTAGCCTAAAATGCGCCAGGAAATGTGATATGAATTTCTTAACTTCCGTTTATCCACCCCTGGTCTCTGCAGGATACAATCATGCTTCACATGGTTTTGCTCAGTGGGTAACATCTCTCTCCTGAATCAAAGTATTGCTATATTCATTCTAACTTCCTCTATGTGCTATTTGTAGAAAAGACTGACATGTAGAATTTGGGATCAAAAACCATTATCTCACTAGGAAAACAAAATGTTCATCGTAAGGATCTCTGCAGAGATTCCATCTTAGATCTGCTCTCTCTGCGGGTGTCCCTCTTCTGGTTATTCTAAATGAACTGATTCTGTATGGTGCATCTCTCCTATAGTTCTTACGTGATGACTTATTTTCCATTGATTCAGTTAGTCCAAGTTTTTTTTAATTTTAATTTTTATTTTTTGTGAACATACTGTACAGAAGGGTTACAATTACATGGGCAAGATATTGAGTACATTTCTTATCAAGCATTGCAGCCTCCTCCTTTGTTTACCCTTTACATCCCTTCCCAGCCTCCCCCCCCCCGCTCCCCTACCCAACCTCCCCCTCCCATCCCCACCAAAGTTGTAAAGTTCGTTTTCGACAGGACAACTTGTACTTTGAATTGTTGCAACGGGTCCACCTGAATCCTTGACGACTTGTTTTTCCCCATCTCCTCCAAAAATTATAGCGACATCAAATATAGTGAAAGCAGGGGTTATACTGTGGGGGAGAGACATACAAAGCAACAAAGAAATAATCTTATAAATGAGTTAGAAACAAATGCATGAAAGAAAAAAAGCATTTAAATACATATCTAAGGTTTCATTTTCCTAACATCATATTATCTGACCTTTTCTGCTTGACTCATACATATACTACATATTGCAAATAAGGGAAACCATGGGGCCTATGTTTCTTTGGGCTTGGCTTACTTCACTTAATATAATTTTTTCCAAGTTTTTCCATTGCCTAACAAATGTGACAATGTCATTCTTTCTGATGGAGGCATAGAATTCTATTGTGTATATATATAACACATTTTCTTGGTCCATTCATCTATTGAGGGGTCTCTGGGTTGGATCCATATCTTAGCTATGGTAAATAATGCTGCAATAAACATTGTTGTGCTGGTAGCTTTAGTGTGGTCTTGTTTGTAAACATTTGGGTAAATGCCCAAAAGTGGGATTGCTGGGTCATAGGGAAGTTCTATATGTAGTCTTTTGAGGAACCTCCATACTGCTTTCCAAAGTGGTTGAACAAGTTTACACTCTCACCAACAATAAAGTAAGGTTCCCTTCTGTCCACATCCCCTCCAGCATCTGTTGTTGTTAGAATTCTTGATTACAGCCATTCTAACTGGGGTGAGGTGTTATCTCAATTTTGTTTTGACTTGCATTTCTTTTATGGCTAGGTAGGTTGAGCATTTCTTCATGAGTCTATTGGCTATCCTTCTTTCATCTTCAGAGAAGTTTCTCTTCAAGTCTTTAGCCCACTTATTTATTGGGCAGTTGTTTTCTGAGGATTTGTTGTTGGGGTATTCAACTTTTTGAGTTCCAAGTATATTTTAAATATTTGACCCTTGTCCGTTGTATGGCTAGTGAAGATCTTCTCCCAATCTGTGGGCTTTCTATTGATCTTGCTAGCTCTGTTCTTTGCCGTGCAGAAGCTCTGCACCTTCATGCAATCCCATTTGTCCAACCTTTCTTGGATTTGTTGTGTTTCTGTGTCTCTATTCAGAAAATTTCGGCCTGAGTCAAGCAGACCTAGGGTTTCTCCTAATCCATCCTGTAATGTTTTCAGAATGTCTGCTTTGACTCCAAGATCTTTGATCCATTTGGAGTTGATTCTGGTGCAGGGTGATTTATACGGATCTAGCTTTAGTTTTCTACAAGTAGTTAAGCTCTTTTGCCAGCACCATTTACTGAAGAGGCTGTCTTTCTTCCATTGTACTATTTTAGCTCCCTTATCGAAGATTAGTTGACATTAGGTCTGTAGGTTCATTTCTAGGTTTTCAGTTCTATTCCATTGGTTCTGAGTTCTGTTCTTATGTGAGTACCAAGCAAATTCCAACCTCATTCTTCAAGGAAATGGAAGAGGCAATCCAAAAATTCATATGGAACAATAAAAGACCCCGAATAGCAAAAACGCTCCTCAACGGAAAGAACACTGCTGGTGGAATATCAATACCAAATTTAAAACTCTACTATAAAGGCTTAGTCCACGTTTTGAGTTGTTGACCCAACTAAGCCTATTATTTTAAGTAATAGCATCTTCCTTCAATTGCTTACTGAATACTAGTTTCTTATAGAATATTAATTGCTGTATCATTCTATATCAAAGCTAAGTGTATTCAATGCTATTTTTCTTAGTGAGTGAGCCATGTAATCATGTCTAGGAATTTTTAAAACCTGACATTCTCCTTACTTCTTTAAGTATTGACTTTCCAATAAATCAAAAGCTTTCCTTACAAGCTGTAATTCTGTTTTCTTTTCTTTTTTATTGTGAGAATACCATACAGAGGAGTTACAATTACATGGGCAAGATAATGAGTACATTTCATATCAAGCATTGTTGCCTCCTCTTTGTTTCCCCTGCCCATCCCTTCCCATACTCCCCTCCCACCTCCACCTGATCCTCCCCTCATCCTCCATCAAAGTTGTAAAGTTCATTTTTCCACATAACGACGTGTATATCTAATTTTTGCAATGGGTCTACCTATATCCCTAGTTAAGCGATTTGTTTTTTCCCTTCCCCTCCACAAATTATACAAATATCAAATACAGTGAAAGCATGGATTATAACTGGGGGAGCGATATACAAAGTAACATAGAAATCATCTTATAAATATGTTAAAAACAATTGCATGAAAGAAAAAAAACAAAAAATCATTTGAATCTTATCTTGGGGTTCATTTCCCTAACATCAAATTATCTGACCTTTTCTGCTTGACTCAGACATATACTAGTTATTGCAAATAAGGGAAACCATGGGACCTATGTTTCTTTGGGCCTGGCTTACTTCACTTAATATAATTTTTTCCAAGTCTTTCCATTTCGGAAGAAATTAGGAGAACATCTTCACTAGCCATACAACAGACAAGGGTCTCAGATCTAAAATATACCTGGAACTTAAAAAATTAAATCCCCCTAAAACAAATCTTCAAAGAAACAACTGCCCAATAAAAAAGTGGGCTAAAGAGTTAAAGAGAAACTTCTCTGAAGAGGAAAGACAGGTGGCCAATAGACACATGAAGAAATGTTCAACCTCTCTAGACATAAAAGAAATGCAAATCAAAACAACATTGAGATAACACCTCATCCCATGTAGGATGGCTATAATCAAGAACTCTAATAAAAACAGATGCTGGAGGGGATGTGGACAGAAGGGAACCATACTGCATTGTTGGTGGTAGTGTAAACTTGTTCAACCACTTCAGAAAGCAGTATGGGGGTTCCTCAATAGATTCCACATAGAGCTCCCCTATGACCCAGCAATCCCACTTTTGGGCATTTACCCAAATGATCAAAAACAAGACCACACTAAAGTTACCAGCATGACTATGTTTATTGCAGCTTTATTTACCATAGCTAAGATATGGAACCAAACCCGATGCCCTTCAGTAGATGAATGGATAAAGAAAATGTTGTTTATATTCATAATAGAATTCTATTTTCTTTTCTTTCTTATACTTGCAATGTCACTGTCCTTATTTTCATGTTTTAACAGTCCTATTTCTTCAAATATTTCAGTTTATATAGTAGTCATGTTATTTAAAGCATACATTAAAAGTGCTTCCCATATATGAGACACTATGAATTAATTCATTTGAGTAACTACTACAAAGAGAAATTATTTAAAAAAGCAAGCTGAGCTATGAAGCATTACATGAAAAAATATCTAATTAATCAGTTTGAAGCATAGCCCATTGGAACTACAGTCAGTAAATATTTAAGACAATTATCATTAAACTAGAAAAATTTTCTACTACTTCAAAAATATTGTATGAATAGAGCTTTTGTTGGTAGTAAGCAAACCATTTAAATCTATACAGATAGACTAATTAAGGATATCAGAACATAATATGCTGATATCAACGTGGAAGACTAGGACAGGCATGTACTGAGTTGCCAGAAGACAATTATGTAAAATTCAAATGACTAATTAGATTTTCCAGTCCCACAGAAAAAAATAGAGCTAGAACAAACATCAGTCAACTATAGAGACATTTTCTTCGAACATTCCAAAAAATAACACAAAAATAGATTTTTAGCTTTATTATTCTTCTCTTAACTAAGAACAAATTGTCCCTGAGAGAAATGTATTGACTAAACATGCTCCACCCTTTCATAAATTTATCGTCCTAGGATATCAGTTTGTCAGAATGAGAAAATAAACATGCATGTATATGAAAAGGATTATTAAGGATAATGACCATGATGGAATCATAATTATACTTACAAAGAGACTTCGCCTAATCCTTCCTATTGGAAAAACAAAAGTGTTCTAATGATAATAAAGTTTATCTACTTAATTTGAAAAGGAGACATGGATGATGGTGAACAGAAGATTGACATGTAAATAACTTAGAAAGATGCCACATTTACAAATACTCAAATTCAGTGTTTCACAAGAGACTCTAAGGACAATGTTGTTATTTTTAACACACAACAGCATGCCAAATGTCATAGAAGGGATGTCTGTACTTAATAAATTTTCCATTGCATATACACATCCTTCTAATGATAGATGCGGTTCTGAAAATTAGCATGCTATAGACTTGCTGAGTAACAGTTTGAATGATGGATTTATTGATAGTAATAACTGGATTGGTGCCAATTCATTACCGGATTATATTTAATTCAGTTTAATAATATTAAATTGTACGTGTGTAGAAATGATTTTCTATAAAAAGAAAAAGAATTGTGATTAAACATGTAAAGCTTTGAGGTAAGGTTAACGAGTTTAATCCTTATGTTTATTTTCAGTCCAAATATCGGAAGACCTAAACACATCATGGTTAAAGCCACCTATATTTGTCACCCTCCTAAGGTCACAATTTTGAGAGAGATATACAGACCCGGACACAAAGAGACTCAGGACACTTAGAAAGGTACAGCAAATCAGGTCCAGTTGCAATATGCTTTTACGGTTAAGAGTGCCAATTTGAAGCCTGAACTTTTGTTTTTATTTTTTATTTATTTTATTTTATTTTATCTTTTTATTGTAAAAATACTGTACAGAGGGGTTACAATTACATGGTCAAGATAATGAGTATATTTCTTATCAATCGTTGTAGCCTCCTCCTTTGGTTCCCTTTCCCATCCCTTCCGGTCCTCACCCCCGACCCCTCCGTCCAATCCTCCCCATTAGCCCCTCATCGCACCAAAGTTGTAAAGTTCATTTTTCGATATAACGACCTGTACATCTCATTGTTGCATTGAGTACACCTGTATAATTATTTAAATGATTTGTTTTTCCCCTTCCCCTTCCCAAATCATACCGAAATCAAATACAGTGAAAGCAGGGGTTATACTGTGGGGGAGGAACATACAAAGCAACAAAGAAATAATCTTGTAAATGTGTTAGAAACAATCGCATGAAAGAAAAAAAAAACATTTGAATACATATCTGAGGGCTCATTTCCCTAATATCACCTTATCTGAACTTTTCTGCTTGACTGAGACATATACTAGATATTGGAAATAATGGAAACCATCAGACCTATGTTTCATTGGGCCTGGCTTACTTCACTTAATATAATTTTTTCCAAGTCTTTCCATTTCCTAACAAATGAGGCAATGTCATTCTTTCTGATGGAGGCATAGAATTCCATTGTGTATATAAAACACATTTTTTGATCCATTCATTTCCTGAGGGGTATCTGGGTTGGCTCCATATCTTTTTTAAAAATTAATTAATTTATTTATTTATTTTTATTTTATTTTATTTTATTTTATTTGTGAGCATACTGTACAGAGGGGTTACAATTACATGGGCAGGATAATGCGTACATTTCTTAACAAGCATTGCAGCCTCCGCCTTTTGTTTACCCTTCACGTCCCTTCCCAGCCTCCCCCCTCCCCCCCCAATCCCAATCCTTCTCCATCCCCCCATTCCCCCCCCCCGCACCTACGTTGTAAAGCTCGTTTTGGACATGTCAAATTGTACTTCTCATTGTTGCAACAGGTCCACCTGTATCCTTAAACAACTGGTTTTTCCCCATCTCCTCCTCAGGTTATACTGACATCAAATATAGGGAAAGCAGGAGTTATACTGTGGGGGAGGGACAAACAAAGCAACAAAGAGATAATCTTATAAATACGTTAGAAAAACATGCATGAAAGAAAAAAAAACATTAAAATACATATCTAAGGGTTCATTTTCCTGACATCACATTATCTGACCTTTTCCGCTTGACTCATGCATATACTAGATATTGCAAATAAGGGAAACCATGGGACCTATGTTTCTTTGGGCCTGGCTTACTTCACTTAATATAATTTTTTCCAAGTTTTTCCATTTCTTAACAAATGGGGCAATGTCATTCTTTCTGATGGAGGCATAGAATTCCATTGTGTATATATACCACATTTTCTTGATCCATTCATCTACTGAGGGGCATCTGGGTTGGTTCCATATCTTAGCTATGGTAAATAATGCTGCAATAAACATTGTTGTGCTGGTAGCTTTAGTGTGGTCTTGTTTGTAAACATTTGAGTAAATGCCCAAAAGTGGGATTGCTGGGTCGTAGGGGAATTCTATGTGGAGTCTTTTGAGGAACCTCCATCCTGCTTTCCAAAGTGGTTGAACAAGTTTACATTCCCACCAACAATGAAGTAAGGTTCCTTTCTGTCCACATCCCCTCCAGCATCTGTTGTTGTTAAAGTTCTTGATTTTTGGGGTTCTAACTGGAGTGAGGTGATATCTCAATGTTGTTTTGATTTGCATTTCTTTTATGGCTAGGGATGTTGAACATTTCTTCATGTGTCTATTGGCCATCTTTCTTTCTTCTTGAGGGAAGTTTCTCTTCAAGTATTTCACCCAGTTATTTATTGGGTTGTTGTTTCTTTGAGTATTTGTTGTTGGGGGTTTTAATTTTTTGAGTTCCAAGTATATTTTAGATATGAAACCTTTGTCCGTTGTATCGCTAGTAAAGAGCTTCTCCCAATCCGTGAGCTTTCTATTGATCTTGCTAGCTATGTCATTTGCCCTGCAGAAGCTCTGCAACTTTATGCAATCCCATTTGTCCAACCTTTCTTTGATTTGTTGTGTTTCCGGGTCTCTATTCAAAAAATTTCGGCCTGAGCCAAGGAGACCTAGGGTTTCTCCTATTCCATCCTGTAATGTTTTCAGAGTGTTTCCTTTGACTTCCAGGTCTTTGATCCATTTGGAGTTGATTCTGGTGCAGGGTGATATATAAGGATCTAGCTTTATTTTTCTACATGTAGTTAACCAATTTTGCCAGCACCATTTACTGAAGAGACTGTCTTTGTTCCATTCTATTGTTTTAGCTCCCTTATCGAAGATTAGATGGCTATAGGTCTTTAGGTTCATTTCTGGGTTTTCAATTCTATTCCATTGGTCCTGAGGTCTGTTCTTATGCCAATTCCAAGCTGTTTTGATTACTATGGCTTTATAGTAGAGTATGAAATTTGGTATTGATATTCCTCCAGCAGTGTTCTTTCCATTGAAGAGCATTTTTGCTATTCGGGGTCTTTTATTGTTCCATACGAATTTTTGGATTGCCTCTTCTATTTCCTTGAAGAATGAGGATGGAATTTTGATAGGTATTGCGTTGAATTTGTAGATAGCCTTGGGAAGTATTGCCATTTTCACGATGCTAATCTTTCCAATCCAGGAGCAAGGGAGGCTTTGCCATTTTTTAGTTCTGTGTTGATTTCCTTTTCAAGATTTTAAAATTTTCATCATAGAGGTCCTTCACTTCTTTAGTTAAGTTAATTCCTACGTATTTTATTTTTTGTGGGGCTATTACAAATGAAGTTGCTTTCCTAATTTCAGCCACACTTTTCTCATTGTTGGAATACAGAAAAGCCATTGATTTTTGGGGGTTAATTTTATAACCTGCTACTTTGCCAAAGTTTTGAATCAGCTTGAGTAATTTGGGAGTGGAGTCTATGGGATCCTTTAAGTACAAGATCATGTCATCTGCAAAGAGGGAGAGTTTTATTTCTTCTTTCCCTATTTGGGTCCCCTTTATGTCTGCATCTTGTCTTATTGCTTTAGCTAGGCATTCTAATACTAGATTGAAGAGAAGTGGAGAGAGTGGGCATCCTTGTCTTGTTCCTGAATGAAGAGGAAATGGCTTTAGTTTTTCAACATTGAGTATAATGCTGGCTGTAGGTTTGTCATATACAGCCTTTATTGTATTGAGGAATGTTCCATGGATTCCTAATTTTTCCAAAACCTTCATCATGAAGGGGTGTTGGATCTTGTCGAATGCTTTTTCTGCATCTCTTGAGTTAACCATGTGGTTCTTATTCTTGCTCCTGTTGATGTGATAAATAATATTAATTGATTTGTGTATATTGAACCAGCTTTGCATCCGTGAAATGAATCCTGTTTGATCGTGGTGTATGATTTTTTGGATGAATTGTTTAAGTCGATTAGCCAAAAATTTCTTGAGAAGTTTTGCATCAATGTTCATCAAAGAAATGGGTCTATAGTTCTCTTTCTTTGATGAGTCCCTGCCTGGTTTTGGGATGAGGGTTTTGATGGCTTCATAGAATGTGTTCGGTAGTGAGCTTTCTCTTTCAATTTCATTGAAGAATTTGAGGAGTATTGGTGTGAGCTCTTCTTTGAAGGCCTTGTAAAATTCCGCTGTAAAACCATCTGGTCCTGGACTTTTCTTAGCTGGGAGGTCTCTTATTGCTGTTTCTATTTCAGTGCTTGATATGGGCCTGTTAAGATAGTTTAACTCATCTTGGTTTAGTTTTAGCATGTCAATATTTGCTAGGAAGAAGTCCATTTCTGTCACGTTCTCAAACTTATTAGCATAAAGTTTTGAGAAGTATTCCCTTATAATGTTCTGAATCTTGGTTGTTTTTGTGGTGATGTTTCCATTCTCATCTCTGAGTTTATTAATTTGGGTGTGTTCTCTTCTTTTTCTGATAAGATTTGCTAAGGGTCTGTCAATTTGGTTAAGTTTTTCAAAGAACCAAATCTTTTTTTTGTTGATTTGTTCTATAGTTTTTTTTGGATTCTAATTCATTTAATTCTGATTTAATTTTGATTATTTCTTTCTGTCTACTGGATTGAGGTTTATCTTGCTGCTCTTTTTCAAGGAGGTTTAGATGTGTCATTAAATTGCTAGTTTCAGATCTCTCCAGTTTGTTGATATAGGAGCTCAGAGCTATAAACTTGCCTCTGAGTACTGCCTTTGCTGTGTCCCAGAGGAACTGGTAATTTGTGTGTTCCTTTTTTGTTGAATAGCATGAACATTTCAATTTCCTTTCTCATCTCTTCCAGGACCCACTCTTGGTTCAGCAGTGTGTTGTTCAGCCTCCATGTGATACCAGACTTTCTTTGGTGGCTTTTGGTGTTGAGTTCTAATTTTATTCCCTTGTGGTCAGAGAGAATGCAAGGTATAACTTCAATGTTTTGGGTTTAGACAAGTTTGCTTTGTGGCCTAAAATGTGGTCTATTTTAGAAAATGTTCCATGTGCTGCTGAGAAAAACGTGTATTCTGATGCTGCTGGGTGAAATGTTCGGTAGATGTCTGTTAAGTCTAGTTGATCTATGCAGTTGTTTAGATCTGCGGTTTCTCTGTTGAGTTTTTGCCGAGTTGATCTATCTAGTGGGGAGAGTGGTGTGTTAAAATCCCCAACAATTAATGTCTTTGGATCTATATTGGATTTGAGTGAAAGTAGTGTTTCTTTGATAAATTTGGGTGCTCCATTGTTTGGCGAATAGATATTTAGAATTGTAATATCCTCCTGAAGGAGAGATCCTTTAATTAGTATGTAGCGACCTTCTTTATCTCTTCTCACGAATTTTAATTTGAAGTCTATTTCATCTGATATAAGGATTGCAACTCCCGCCTGTTTATGGGGGCCGTTTGTTTGGTAGATATTGTTCCAGCCTTTAACATTGAAAATGTGTTTGTTTTTAGGGGCAAGATGTGACTCCTGCAGGCAGCAGATAGAAGGGTCTTGTTTTTTAATCCAACTAGACAGTCTATGTCGCTTAATTGGAGAGTTCAGTCCGTTAACGTTAAGAGATAGGACTGAGAGGTATTTGGGAGTTCCTGCCATGTTATCCACCTTCTTGGGGACTGCAAAAACTGGGTTCTTCCTATGGTTCTTGGATTCTCAGTTTGGGTGCAGTTTCTTGGCCTTTGTTGCGGTCTTGTTGGTTTTCTATGTGTAGGACATCTTTAAGAATCTTTTGTAGGGCTGGTTTGGTGGAGATGTATTGTTTCAATTTTTCTTTGCTATGGAAGGTTTTTATTTGGCCTTCAGTTATGAAGGAGAGTTTAGCTGGTTACAGTATTCTTGGTTGATATTTGTTTGTTTTTAGGGCATGGCATACATCATTCCAGGCTCTTCTTGCTTTGATTGTCTGCTGAGAAATCTGAGGTGATTCTAATTGGTTTCCCTTTATAGGTGATTACCCTTTTCTCCTTGACAGCTTTAAGGATCTTTTCCTTGGTCTGAGTTGATCCTGTCTGGATTATAATGTGACGGTGGGATGTCCTATTCTGGTCTGGTCTATTTGGTGTTCTAAAAGCTTCTTGTATCTGGATAGGCCTATCTTTTTGTATGTTAGGGAAGTTCTCTGCTAGGATCCTGTTAAACAAATTTCCTAGACCATTAACTTCTGTTTCTAGGTGCTCCTCTACACCCATTATCCTTAGATTAGGCCTTCTGATGGTGTCTTCCAGGTGTTGGATAGATCTATCATATTTCTTGGACTTGTCTTGGATGGTTGTATGTTCTTGTTCTATAATATCTAGTCTGTCTTCATATCTTATCTATAGTAAATAGTGCTGCAGTAAACATAGTCGTGCTGGTAGCTTTAGTGTGGTCTTGTTTGTAAACATTTGGGTAAATGCCCAAAAGTGGGATTGCTGGGTCATATGGGAGCTCTATGTGGAGTCTTTTGAGGAACCTCCATACTACTTTCCAAAGTGTTTGAACAAGTTTACACTCCCACCAACAATGCAGTAAGTTTCCCTATTGTCCCCATCCCCTCCAGCTTCTGTTGTTTTTAGAGTTCTTGATTTTAGCCATTCTAACTGGAGTGAGGTGGTTTCTCAATGTCATTTTGATTTGCATTTCTTTTATGGCCAGGAAGGTTGAGAATTCTTCATGTGTGTATTGGCCATCCTTCTTTCCTCTTCAGAGAAGTTTCTCTTTAAGTCTTTTTTGTGTGTGTGTGTGTGTCTTTTTTTTTTATTTGTGAACATACTGTACAGAGGGGTTACAATTACATGGGCAGGATAATGCGTACATTTCTTACCAAGCATTGCAGCCTCCTCCTTTGTTTATCCTTCACAACCCTTCCCAGCCTTCCCCCTCCCCAACCCAGTCCCAATCCTTCTCCCTCCCTCCCCCCCCACCCCGCACCAACGTTGTAAAGCTCGTTTTGGACATGACAACTTGTACTTCTCATTGTTGTAACAGGTCCACTTGTATCCTTAAACGACTTGTTTTTCTCCATCTCCTCCACAAGTTATACTGACATCAAATACATTGAAAGCAGGGGTTATACTCTGGGGGAGGGACATACAAAGCAACAAAGAATTAATCTTATAAATACGTTAGAAACACATGCATAAAAAACATTAAAATACATATCTCAGGGTTAATTTTCTTAACATCACATTATCTGACCTTTTCTGCTTGACTCATACATATACTAGATATTGCAAATAAGGTAAACCATGGGGCCTATGTTTCTTTGGGCCTGGCTTACTTCGCTTAATATAATTTTTTCCAAGTCTTTCCATTTCCTAACAAATGGGGCAATGTCATTCTTTCTGATGGAGGCATAAAATTCCGTTGTGTATATATATACCACATTTTATTGATCCCTTCATCTACTGAGGGGCATCTGGGTTGGGGTGAAAGACTTGAGAAACTTCTCTGAAGAAGAAAGAAGGATGGCCAATAGACACATGGAGAAATACTCAACACCCCTAGCCATAAAAGAAATGCAAATCAAAACAACATTTAGATACCACCTCACTCCAATTATAATGGCAAAAATCAAGAACTCTAACAACAACAGATGCTGGAGGGAATGTGGACAGAAGGGAACCTTACTTCATTATTGGTGTGAATGTAAACTTGTTTAAGCACTTTGGAAAGCAGTATGGAGGTCTCTTTAAGTCTTTGGCCCAATTATTTATTGGCTTTTCTGTATGCCAACAATGAGAAAAGTGTGGCTGAAATTAGGAAAGCAGCTCCATTCATAATAGCCCCACAAAATCCTAGGAATTAACTTATCCAAAGAAATGAAGGTGCTCTATGATAAAAACTTTAAAAACTTGAAAAACGAAATCAATCTGAACTTAGAATGTGGCAAAAACGCCCATGCAACTGGATTGGAAAGACAATCATCATGAAAATGGCAATGCTTCCCAAGGCTATCTACAAATTCAATGGGAAACCTATCAAATTCCAATCTCATTCTTCAAGGAAATAAAAGAAGCAATTCAAAAATTCATATGGAACAATAAAAGACCCCGAATAGCAAAAACGATCCTCAACAGAAAGAACACTGCTGGAGGAATATTAATACCAAATTTGAAACTCTACTACAAAGCCATAGTAAATCAAAACATCTTGGTACTGGCACAAGAACAGACCTCAGGACCAATGGAATAGAATTGAAAACCCAGAAATGAACCTACGGACCTATAGCCATCTATTCTTCGATAAGGGAGCTAAAAACATAGAATGGAAGAAAGACAGCCTCTTCAGTAAATGGTGCTGGCAAAATTGGCTAACTACTTGCAGAAAACTAAAACTAGATCCTTATATATCACGCTGCACCAGAATCAACTCCAAATGGACCAAAGACCTCGGAGTCAAAGCAGACACTCTGAAAACATTACAGGATGGATTAGGAGAAACCCTAGGTCTCCTTGGCACAGGCTGAAATTTTCTTAATAGAGACCCGGAAACACAACAAATGGGTTGTTGGACAAATGGGATTGCATGAAGTTGTAGAGCTTCTGCATGGCAAAGGACATAGCTAGCAAGATCAATAGAAAGCCAGATCTTTACTAGCCATACACCGGACAAGGGTTTCATATCTAAAATATACCTGGAACTCAAAAAATTTAATCCCCTAACAACAAATCTTCAATGATCTTTTGTTTATAATTTGGCAGTTTGTGAACTGACCAGGCGAATTGTATACGAACTATTATTTCTTTTTAAGAATTTGAGGATCAAATTTAGCCCAGGGTAACATAATGCAACCCAGAATACTGCCTTACCTAGAGGAATGACTGAAGGAAATCTGCCATCAGCAAATTCCCCCCCCCTCATTCCCAAACAGAGGGAAGAGTCTAGAAATGTATTTGAAACACCCTACATTTGCTCCAGTGGGTAGATTACAAAACTGGAGATCACTTCGTGTTACAGTTTTCTCCTTAAAAAGTGCTTTAGTTTTCTAATCATTTAACTTCTGTTAAAAACTCTACATGAACTGAATACCAGATACTCACTAGGCTGAAGTCTGTGGATCATAGTTAGAAGCCAGCCTAGGCAGGAAATAAATCACATACACACAAAACAAAGCAAAAAAAACCAATAAACCCAGAACTGGAGCTGCGGTTCAAGTGCTAGAGCATTGGCCTTGAGCAAAATATTTTGGTAGGTGCTGGGAATGTGGCTTAGTGGTAGAATGCTCGCCTACCATGAATGAAGACCTGGTTTCGATTCCTCAGTACAACATAAACAGAAAAGGCTGGAGGTGATGCTCTAACTCAAGTGTTAGAAGGCTAGCCTTGAGAAAAAGAAGCTAAGGGATTGTGCCCAAGCCCTGAGTTCAAGTCCCAAACTGTCAAAAAAAATGCTTTCGGACAGCACCTAGTCTCTGAGTTCAAGCCTAAAGACCAGCATGAAAAAAAGACAAAACCTCATTTCTATATAAACAAGATATCCACGTCCTAGGATGCAAAATAGTATTGCAGAAGCTCACAACTATCTAACATTATTATTAACAGGTTTTGTGAATTATTTTTCCTTCTTTAATAGAGTCAGGCTTCCAGTCATTTTCTCTCTCTCCATTGTCAAGAAATCGGGGAAAGTTTGAGCTACAGAGACTAAATTCTAGACAATTGTAGATGAAAGTTGTGGAATCTTTTTCTTCTACACAATCACACCTTTCAGGGAAAATGTGGTAGAATTGGAAAAAAATAATAACAACCAAATGAAAAGCTAAGTTCTTACATTCTCTTACTTCAGATCAATCATAATGTAGATTTTCTACACTGAGAAAGGTATGAAAAAAGAGGCAATCGTCTCTGTGACATCACTTAAACCAGCATTGTCATTTCTAAGAGAAATAGTCCATCTATTCTCCATTGCAAGCACTATAGAAGAAATACAGATTTTTTTACACAGAGATGGAGGGCAAAACATAAGGATAGGGAACACCAGAGCTCATAGAACATGTTTACATAACATGGTTCTCATTGTGAGTACTTTGGCATCTGAATTGTATATAACTACATCTTAAAGTAATTAAGTCATGGTTACACCTATTTTAAATGATTGTTGGTAAAATATTTGATCACTAATTTTCCAGTTGATCAACTGGCCAAATTTTAACTGCATCAATTATAGGTAAAAGTTACAGCAGAGCAAAGCAAAATATTGCTATTATTTCATCATTTGAGCATAGCTTGTTCTTCATATTAACCAATGGTGATCAAGTACACAATTTTTCAATAAAATAAAATTTATTCTAAACCACACCCCCTCCTAACTACATCAAGCATTGGCTGCTACTCTATAACGACACAAAAATATGGCATACACCACCCAAATTAATGAACCTATTCTGTAACAAAACATAACTTTTTCCTTTTTTTATTGTGAAAATACTGTACAGAGGGGTTCCAATTACCTGGGCAAGACAATGAGTACATTATTTATCAAGCATTGTAGCCTCCTCCTTTGTTTCCCCTTCCCATCTCGTCCCATCCTCCCCCTGCCCCCCAAACCTCCCCACTCCCCCCGACCCCTCCCACCAGAGTTGTAAAGTTCGCTTTCGACAAATCTCATTGTTGCAATGGGTCCACCTGTATCCCTATTTAAAAGATTTGACAAAACAGAATTTTTAATTTGCATTCTATATTCCAAGAGTTCAGGATAATTATGAGAGGAGAAGAGAGAGATTTCTTTTTCACATTACAAGCTGTAGCCTTATGAGATTTGGGGATATTTAAAAATACTGAAACTTTGGAAGAATCTTTTAATATTTTTAGTACTATTTTGAAGTTGTTTCTCCAGGCACCAGTACCAAAAGATAAAGAATAAAATCTTAGTTCAATAAAAGGCACATCACAAGTCTTTGTAAAACCCATGAAAAATACATTTCAAAAGAAAGAGAAGCTCCAGTCATCCCATAAGTATATACTAGAGGCTTCTGTTGTTTTTGTGGTTTCCTCAAGTGAGAAAGTTAAGAGAAATATAGGAATTGAAGTTATGAAAGCAGCTCAAAATATAATTCGGATAACTTCATGAAGGAAAATGGCATCAGAATCGTATAGTTCATCCAATATAGTTGCACTACAGATATCAGATAATAGAAATACAACTTTTAAATAATGACAGATATTTTCTCTTTTTTCTCTTGCTTTCTTCCTAATAAGGAATTAGTATAGATTTTTGTAATTTTCACACACACAAATTAAATTATTCAATTAAAAACTTAGCTTAAATAACCCCAAGTGCTCACACAATACATAAATTAGAGTTTAGTAGGTGATATCATCCAACACAAAGACAATTTTATAATAAATTATTGAATACCTCCTGTCACTTATTGCACACTTATATAAAAAACATACCTGCAACACAGCATCCAGAAGTCAGCTGTTTACGTTGGGATTACAGTGCTGCATGTGGTTGAGGATCAGCACAGCTGCCCAGTTTGTAACAGAGAGTAATCTACCATATGTGTCTAGTTAGAAACATATCAAAATTCAACAACTGAAGTAAAATTACTTCTCAAGGTGTGCCCCTTTCAAACTTTTGTAAACTTCAACAATACAAAGTGCACCATCATAAGACAGGAAACATGTATATTTAATTGTATACAGTGTGTATCAGTATTATTTATAAACATATAGTTCAAATGTGTTTCTATCAATACACAATAGATAAAATACACACAAATATATATGTTAATAATATATTCATTTATATTATATATAACTGTGTATATATTATGTATTTATATACTGGTAAACTTTATTATCAAGTAAATTGCAAGACTCTAGGTATTCACATACAAACAAGAAGTGGAAACATGGGTTATTGTTTTTGTTGTTGGTTGTGATTGTTTTTCTTTTTATTGGGGGCAATGGGAGGGTGCAGAAATCGGGAAAAGAAACGTGAACAAATGCAACCACTCTTCAGTATACACTATGTGGAAAATGACAATGAAATTATATTTTAAAATATCTAACTTAAAAGCACACAAATTATCAGAGACCTCGAAAGAGAATATCTTCAAATTACATAATCACACAAGAAAAATATGTTTCCAAGAGGTACAGAGCATACTCTTCATGAAAATTTTTTCTTAAGAATATTTTCTATTGTGCATTTGGGTGGTGTATTCAATGAATTTGTTGGATCTGCATTGACATATCATTGTTAATCAAAATCTATAGTTTAAATTAGGATTCACTCTCAGTGTTGTACATTCCATTGGTTTTTAAATTTAATTTTACTTGATTCTTTATTTTGCCTAATCAAGACATGAACACACCAAGATATTAATACTGTGAGATGGTATGTATGTGTCTACAATCCCACTCAATACCTCTTTAAAACTACATTGAAACCAGTATAATTTGTGATTTCATAAGTAAATAAGCAGATCACTGAGGCTGCCAGCAAATCAAGATATCTTGGAATATTATGAGGTTATTATACCCAATCTATGAGTCTATGAACACATGCTGAGATAATGATACACATAATGCATTGAATACATAGAATCAGTTCTAGGCAAAACTAATGTCAGTGATAGTTTAGTTTTCCTTCGTTCTTTCTTTCTTGGTGGCTAAGGGATTCCCTGAACTTTGCTCTCATTTAGAAATAATAAAGACCATTTTATAGTTTATAATAATATTTATTAATCAGAACCAACATCATAATGACATCAGCAAAATGAGTCTGAAAATTAATGTGTTAATATGTATTAATGTCTTGAAGTTTTGTTCTTCTATATAATATAGCTTGCTTTTGCGATGATTTTCTATGATATTTCAATTTTAAGTATATAGAATGAATATGGCAGCAGCAATTTCATGCGAAGCTTAAATGAATGAGTTTCTCAGTAATCTAAGCCTCTTATCACTTCTTCTCATCATATACTTTGGAAAGGACTAAGAAATACACTTTCATTTTGGGGAAGCTAAAATGTTGACCTTTTAGTTACATCTAAAACTTTGAGACTACACCAGGTATGTAATCTGAGTTATAACAGTATTCATCAGTGATTCAAACATCTAAAACACTACAATGAAGAGTTCTCTTTCTGAGCTATTTATATGAGGTAGAAGAATCTTTGAAATGTATATGTTGGTTCGTGTATATGTATACATGCATGAATTCATATATTATCTATAAGTTCTACAATGAAAATTCATAGCACACTAAAATGATACAATTGAGGTATAAAAATGTATTATATATTTCACATATATCCTAATTTATCCTTGGGATATTAATAAAACAACTAAACTCTAGTAAACAAAGTAAATATATTGCTTAATGTTAGATTTTTCTCCTTTTCATTAACCTGGTGTTGAGTTTGTTTCTACTTTTTTAATTATTGAAATGGTTAATTTTCTTTCCAAGTCCTCTATTATTTAGTTTAAATCACATACTTTTATTCTGAAATCAAACACAGATGTCATTATTTTAGATGTTATCATGGTTATTTCTCTTTTTTATCATTTTCTTTAACTCCACTGTACAATTCAAAGATTTAGAGATGTCTAGTGCTTCTTCTGCTGGTTCATGGGGCAAAACACACCCATGACAGTGTTTCTGACCCTGGTCTCCGTGGTGATTTCATTAGAGATCAGTACACTAGGCCTCTCCAGCTCTGTTTTCTGCACTGGCTTCCTGACAAAGCAACTACTCATTGGAGATCTTCTATCCCCAAGTTTCTGATTTGTGCCTCAATTTCAAATGGATCCTTTTCAAATAACAGGAAGATAATGATGGCTCTTGCATCACACAAATGCCGTAGAAGGAACATCTAGGTCCTGACACTGTAAGTATTCTGTGATTCCTGTTACAAGTGCCATTCTTTTCTTAGGGCTTCTTGCTTCTTTGGCTATAGGAATAGCTTCAGTGTTCTCTCTCTCTCTCTCTCTCTCTCTCTCTCTCTCTCTCTCTCTCTCTCTCTCTCTCTCTCTCTCTCTCTCTGTATCTTTTTTCTCTGTATATCTCCCTCCCTCCCTCCCTCCCTCCCTCCTTCCTTCCTTCCTTCCTTCCTTTCTTTCCTTTTTTTCTTCTTTCTTCCCTTGCCTGTATCTGTATATGGGCTTAAACTCAGAGCCTGTGCTCACACATGGCGTTCCTTGCTTATGGATTATGTTCTACCAAATTATTCTCTTTTTAAATTATTTCTAAATGAAGTCTTATAGAATTTCCTGTGTGGCTGGTTTTGAACTACCATTCTTCAAATCTCAGCCTCCTGAGTAGTGAGGATTATAGATGTGGTCCACCAATTCAGGGCTCTCATCTTTGGATTAAGTAGAGAAGATAGTACAAGTACAAATGCAATAGTATAATGAATTTCAGATTCAGTCTAAAAATCAATAAAAATATATGCACATATGCTTTCATATATACTTAAGAACATTAAGATATTAGCAAAAAAAACTGCAAGTGAGGATCATGGAAACATGAAACATATTTTCTTTACCTTTAGTCAGTAATTTTTCAAGGTTTCTAAATAGATAACATACTACAAATATTTCAACATTTCACTATCATAACTAAACCTCTTCATCTTTGCTCCTGTATGTTACCATAATTAAAACATATGTGGGCTATTTATGAACAATATAGGTGTATTTTTTTATGATTATATAGGTTCGAATAGCTCAGTTGCTATCAAATGCTGATCTGGCCTCTGGGGGCAGTCTCCTTGTTTCTTTCTTAGACAATGCCTCTTCATTCATCCTCATGTGGGAAATGGGTCAATGCTGTATCTTCCTTCCCATGTAAAAAAGAGGTGCACCACCTCGTTCCTTTATTTAAAGCACAAACTCCATTCATGAAGCTGGAATCCTCATAATTTAATCATTTTTCCCCAAATTCAGCCTCCTTTTACTTTCACAATGAGGGTTTGGTTTCACCCTATGTTTTGGAGGTAAACATTCACACTATTCTATACATTTTTAGAGAGCAATGCATATGATAAATATAAATAGATGAAACAAAGATTGATAAAGACCTAAGCAGTCAAAATCTCTTCAAGCTATCAGGAGCCACATGGTATTAATATAGAATTTAATAGTAATTTGTATAACCACTGGGGTTACAGCTTGCTAAGATGAAAAGCCAGAATAGCATAAAAAATTACAACATGCAAGCCAAAGGATCTGGTGGCTCATTTCTGAAAACCTAGCTACTCAAGAAGTTGAGATCTTAGGTTGCAGTTGGTAGCCAGCCTGGTCAGGAAAACTCAGGGGACTGTCTCCTATAAACTACCACAAAAGCCATAAATAAACTGTGGCTCATGTAGAATGCTAGAAGCTCAAGGACAGCATCCAAGCAGGATATTCAAGCCCCAAGAGTGGGAAAAAATGTAACATGCAGCACAAAGGTAGAAGGTTGTAAGCAACTCTGTAAATTTACTGCAACTTAAAAAGTTCTCTAAGTCACTCTATCAGTTTCCTGATTGGATCCACAAAAGTGAGTAGTCATGTGATGTTCACATTTTTTTTATCCTTAGTCATTTGTCTCAATTTCCAAATTTGATTAGACTAGATTTTATTGAAAAAACAGAATTAGAAAAAATTAAAGTCATAGAAAAATGTGGACAGACACACAAAGAAAGTAATGCAAAGAACTGTCCATATTTCCAAGCAATTAAGGATCTTGCAACATCCCCAACATCCCCAGCCAAACAAAGAAGAATGATGACAGTGTAGGAATGGTAACACTGGACCTGTGCTCTCTTAGGATGCCCCGTAGGGCTTAATTAAACTGACAAAGTTGATAGATTTGTAGGACAAATGCAAACAAATTTAAATGTTATGTGACCTGGATAAAAAAAATGAAGTAACAGAGCACACATGCTTTCATATGAAGTGAAGAGAAGAAGTTATATAAAATGAAAATAAATGAATGATATGGACAGTAAAGAGAAGATAGTAGTTTTGTTTGTTTGTTGTTGTTGTTGTTGTTGCCAGTCCTGGGGTTGAAGTCAGGGCCTGAGCACTGTCACTGGAGATCCTTTTGCTTAAGGCTAGCACTTAAGCCAAAGCACCACCTCTGGCTTTTTCTGTTGATGTGGTACTGAGAAATCGAACCCAGGGCTTCATACATGCTAGACAAGCCTCTACCACTAAGCCACCTTCTCATCCCCAAAAGTAGTTTTAACAAATTCCCCCCACCCCAGAATTCTCATTTCTGTCACTCCAGGTCTAAGAGTTTGCTTTTAGTTATTTTATTTTATTTTTCTGTTCTGAGATTGCAATTTTTTCATGGGAGTTTTTAATCTCCTGGCTTTGGAAGAAGGGTGTTGCGTAAGGGGATCTCTTTTATCTGCTATTGCATGTAGCTTTTCTGACAACAATCCTAAAACTCACCAAAGCAGCATATTTGGGGGAAGGGCGTGCGTTCTTCTTCCTTCCATTAACATCTATGAAGATACTCCAACTTCTTTCCTTCCAAGGAGTCATAACAATTATGATTGTTATCAGAGAATTTCAACGCATTTATTTATTGTTTTATCTTTGAAATAAGACTCCTTTTTTAATACATTTTTATTGTGAAAATACCATACAGAGGGGTTACAATTACATGGGCAAGGTAATGAGTACATTTTTTATCAAGCATTGTTGCTTCTTCCTTTGTTTCCCCTTCCCATCCCTTCCCATCTCCCCTCCCCCATCCCACCCCTGTTCCCTGCTACCCCCTTCCCCTCCCCAGCCAAAGTTGTAAAGTTTGTTTTTCGACATAACATCTTTTACATCTCTTTGTTGCAATGGTTCTACCTGTATCCTTATTTAAACAATTTGTTTTTTCCCTTCCCCTCCACAAAGTATACCAACATCAAATACAGTGAAAACAGGGGTTATATCATGAGGGAGGGACATACAGTTTCTCTTCAGATCATATAAATCTTTGACCTTTTAGTACATTCTTTATTGTAAAAAAATGTACAGAGGGGTTACAGTTACATGAGCAAGGTAATTAGTACATTTCCTATCAAGCATTGTTACTTCTTAATTTGGGGGCAATACTGGAATTGGAACGCAGCACCACACACTTGCTGGGCAGGTTCTCTGCCACTTGAACCATACTTTGATTCCTTTTGTCATAATTTTTGTCGTTTTTTAGAGTGTCATGTGCTTTTTACCTAAGCAGACATCTGATGATTAGCCTCCTACTGACACCTCTACGGTAGCTGGGGTTGCACCAGCAAGCTGTTGTCCCAAGCCACAGAATTTATACAATCATTAGACATACTTTGGATTTTCCTAATTTGATCATAACATAATGGAAATTTTAAGGAATGTTTTGTGAGATCCAGCTACCTTTCCTAAACAACTGCTTTGAGATTCATTTATGTTACATAGATTTATTTCTGGTCTATCATAATAGATTTGTTTGTCCTTTTATGAAATTATATTGGCTTGGTTTTAGTAGCTTGTAATATATATCTTAAATCAGAAATTGGGCCGTTATTCTGATACAAAAAGTTTAGCTTAAATATGACTCCTTTTGAAGAATTTACTCCATCCAATTACACTCCTGCATATACAATTCTTCAGTCAGCTTGATTCTGTACATATACATATACCCCCATGTATGTGTTTATATGGGAGTTTGTATTATGCATTCACAAACACACAAAAATCCACATGTGATGGACTGGGAAAATGGCTCAGTGCTAGAGTGCTTGCCTTGCATGCATGAGGACCTGGTTTCAATTCCTCAGCACCACATAAGCAAAAAGAAAAAAGCCGGAAGTGGTGCTGTGGCTCAATTGGTAGAGCACTAGCCTTGAGCTAAAGAGCTGAGGGACAGTGCCCAGGACCAGAGTTCAGGCCCCACGACTGGACCCCCCCCCCAAAAAAAATCCACATGTGAGAGAAAATATGTTTGGGCCTGAATTATTTCACTCAGTATATTTTCCAGATATCTTCTCCCTGCAAAAGACATAATTATGTTCTTACCTAATGGTTACAGAAAATTCCAGTGTGTGTGTGTGTGTGTGTGTGTGTGTGTGTGTGTGTGTGTGTGTGTGTGTGTGTGTGTGTGTGTGTGTGTGTGACATTTGGGGTTTAGGTGAGGGGTTTGTGGAGGGAGAGATGGATTAATAATAAAGGAAACAGAGGACAAATACAGTCAGAATACTCAATGTACATATGCAGTAAAGCAAATGGGAAATGAGAAATGAGTGGTTACATGTGGGATTGTCGAGAATGGTAGCAGAGGTAAGTGATCAGGAAGCATTGGAGAGGGTTGGGATGTAGCCCAGAGGCAAAACACTTGCTCAGCAAGTGCAACATCCTGGTTCAAATAATTTAAAAATATTAAAAATAGTCGGGCGCTGGTGGTTCACGCCTGTACTCTTAGCTACTCAGGACGCTGAGATCTGAAAATCACTGTTCAAAGCCAGCCTGGGCAGGAAAGTCCTTGAGATTCTGCTCTCCAATAAACCACTAGAAAACTGGAAGTGGTGCTGTGGCTTAAGCAGTATAGTGCTTGCCTTGAGCTGAAGAGTGCAAGGACAGTTCCCAAGGCCAGATATATATCAAACTAAAGCTCCCTGGCTTGGAATTCGTGCCTATTTTTTTCTGCCAGGCCTGGGAATTGAACTCAGAGACTGTGTAACTGTTATGCACTGTGGGGTACAAGGAAATTCACCCTCTTTGAAGACAAGTAATTCAGGCCTGTTCCCTAGGCCTGAATTCAATCCCTAGCCCTGTTAAAGTAATATTCATCCACATTTGAAATAATTAATATCTACATACTTATGTTTATTAAAATTGCTTCGAGTGTATTTATTTTATTTTTTTATTGATTCATTATTTTTGTTGACTATTATTACACTTATGTATTAAATTGATTATATCTTATGAGTACTATACAGATTTGCATATGTATTATGTATCTTACTTCAGTCCCAGGACATTCACTGAAATTCTATAGTATATCATCCCATGCTTAGAAAAACAGAAAGAATACACCAACCAAAGTCTAATTTATCCCTAGGCACCCCAGTGGCTCACATCTGTAATCCCAGCTACTCAGGAGGTGAGAAGTAGAAGATGAAGTTTCAAAGCCAATCCAGGCAGCAGAGCCTGAGAGACATCATCTCTAATTAACTGGCAAAAAGCCAGGCTACAAGTATGGCTGAAGTGATAGAAAATCAGCTATGAACAACCAAGCCAAGAAAGAGCAAGCTGAGTTCAATTGCGGGGAGGGGGGGTAGGGGGATAAAGGGGAGAGAAATCCTCCAAAAACAGAGAACTAAACAACACACAAATCCCACCTAATTTATGGTACCAACAAACTGAAAAAAATATCAAGCTTGTGCAGTTGTATAAATTTACATTAGCACATATGCTCTTAGGTACACTTCAAAGCCATGTTTTTAATAATATATGTATATATAAAATTACTTATGTATATATGTGAATAAACTAAGAAACCAGCCAATGAACAAATACTTCTGAATTAGTGCCTTTATATTTATATTAGTGGCACTATAAATTATTTGTACTAAAAATATATTCCAAATTTCTTTCTGAGGAATCGATCTTAAAATGTTTCTTCATGCACCAGGCGTCAGTGGCTTATGCCTATAATACTAGCTCCTCAGGAGGCTGATATCTGAGGATGGCAGTTCAAGGCAAGCCCCTGCAGGAAAATCCGTGAGACTCTTATCTCCAATAAACCACTAGAAAACTGGAAGTGGCGCTGTGGCTCAAGCTGTAGAGTGCTCACATAGAGCTATAGAGTGCAGGGATAATGCCCAATCAGAGTTCAAGCCCCACCACAGACAAAAAAATAAGGCAGAAGTTTGTTCATACAAAATTCTAACATTCTGAGCTTTAGGAAACTTTTCTTCCAGGGTCTTATGCTCTTCAGGCAACTACTCCACTACTGAGCTACATCTCAGTACCAATGTTTTTGTTTTTCATTTTACAATCCAGTTTATTCCCAAAATGCTTACAAGTACTACTGTCCTCACAGAAGTGAGTTTATATTCAGAAACCCAACCTTTTGTGGTATGAAGACTCCCCTAGTGTATTTCGTGGTAGGCACTGAGGAAAACTCACACGACACAATTGCAGACATTTTATAATTATACAAATAATTCAAAATAGAAATAACATAAACTATTGGGCACGGGTGGCTCATGCCCGTAATCCTAGCTACTCAGGAGGCTGAGATCTCAGGTTTGTGAGACTCTTATCTCCAGTAAACCACTAGAAGCCTGGAAGTGGTTCTGTGGCTCAAGCGGGTGAGCGCTTGTCTTGAGCTGAAGATCACAGGGAAAGTGCCCAAGCCTAAAGTTCAAGCCCCACGACCGACAAGAAAGAAGAAGAAGAAGAAGAAGAAGAAGAAGAAGAAGAAGAAGAAGAAGAAGAAGAAGAAGAAGAAGAAGAAGAAGAAGAAGAAGAAGAAGAAGAAGAAGAAGAAGAAGAAGAAGAAGAAGAAGAAGAAGAAGAAGAAGAAGAACAAGGACAAGGACAAGGACAAGGACAAGAAGAAGAAGAAGAAGAAGAAGAAGAAGAAGAAGAAGAAGAAGAAGAAGAAGAAGAAGAAGAAGAAGAAGAAGAAGAAGAAGAAGAAGAAGAAGAAGAAGAAGAAGAAGAAGAAGAAGAAGAAGAAGAAGAAATAACATCAACTTTCCCAAACTTCTAGGGAGAAATTATATCCTCATTTTCATTCTCACTCTTCATGGCAGATGGTCAAAATAGAAAAACCAATGTGCTATGCTGAAATGTAAAAGTTTAAACCCCTTTAAAAAAAAACTCTCATGTTATAAAATCAAAATGTTTCAAATAAAGGCAAAGTGAGCTTAAAACAATATTAAAAATGCTAATGAAGCTCCTTGGCTTGAAATGTGCCATTTTTACTCTTCAAGGCCTGAGATTAGAACTCAGGGTCTGGGTAACTCTGTTGCACTGTGGGGGAAGGGGAAGCTCACTGTGCTTGAAGACCAAAAAGTCAATCCTGTTCCCTGGGCCTGAATTCATGCCCCAGTCATACTCCTTATATACATTTTAAAGATAGGATTGAACTTCCGTACAGTTGTTCAGTCTATATAATGTTTGGTGTGGTTATTCATTGTATTTTTTGTTTTATTCATTTATTTACCGTTTGTTTTATTGACTTTGATGACACCTAACCATGTATTACATTGTTTACATCCTATCCCATAGCATCTAGATTTGTAGACTTGTTCTCCATCATGCCTGACACCCAGCACTCTCCCAGAAAAAGGAAAACAAGTGTCACACTTGGCTTCTTACTCCATGTTGAAATTTTTGGCAGGCGCTGAGATCAAGCCCCAGAGGTGGCCAAAATAGCTATACATGGATAGGCAAGCGGTAGTATACCAATAAATGCATATTAGTACAGAGTGTCAGAGCCGTGTATCTAGTATTCAATGACATCTACTAGGTTCCTAACCAGTCTTAGGTATTTATTATGCCTCCATTGAAGTAATATTATTCTTTTCATGCCTAATTAACCATTAATTAAATGCAGTCTGTGTCCTAGGATTATTGTGTCTAATTTGATACTCGACTGATACACAGACTACTCATTCAATCAGAACTTTTATGCATGGGCAGGAGTCTCTTGTGATCTCTTGCCATTGGTAGGTGTCAGGACTGGAATTTGAACTCACGGACTCTGTTGCGGGGTTGAACTATGGCTTTTCTGAAAGTTCGCCAGCCCTCAGCAATGACAAGTCACCTGTGCGTGGCAACCATGTCATTCAGACCCAGGATAGTCACCACGCAAGGAACCACATCCAAGAAACCACTTACAATGTGCAGCTTGCAGCTTTTTTTTTGGTGACATTTTCATTTTGGTTTCCTGTCAGAACTAGGGTCTTAGGATTCCAGGATCAGCTTTGGTTCCTGAGGCTGCACCCCAGCCTAATGTGAAGAAGCTGAGACAGAGCTGGGACGATTGAGTTCAAGCCATGTGCATGGCCAAAAAAATTAAAAAAATTAAAAAAATACAAAATTAAAAAATTAAGACAATTAAATACATAATAAAACGATTACTTATCTCCCTGGTTTGCAATTCGTGCCATTTTTTTCTGCGAAGCCTGGAATTTGAACTCCAGGTCTGGGTAAATAGGCAGCACTGTGGGGAAAGGGGAATCTCACTATGCTTGAAGACAACAAAGTCAGGACTGTTCTCTAGGCCTGAATTCAAGCCTCAGTCCTGGAAAACATACTCCTTATATACATTTTAAAAATAGGACTTATACTTCCATTCAGATATTCAGTCCATATCCTGTTTGGTGTGGTTATTCATTTTATTTCTTGATTTATTCATTTATTTACCATTTATTTTATTGACGCTTATGACACTTATACCATTTATTACATTGTTTATATACTATCACATAGCATCTAGATTTGTCGATGTGTTCTCTATCATGCCTGACATCCAGGACTCTCCCAGAAAAGGAAAACATGTGTCACACTCGGCTTCTTATTCCAAGATTAAATTATTGACAGTGCTGGGATCTGAACTCAGGGCCTTGTAGGCCCAATTCATGAATGGGTGAGTGTGAGAACAGCAGCCTCTAGCCAGTGAAGCTGTCAGATGGTTCCCATGCACTGAGATCAAGCCCCAGGTTTGTACAAAACAGCCATACATGGGGAGGCAGACGGTGGTATCCAAAAAATATATATTGGTAAAAAGTGCCAGTCTGTCTATGACTGAATGACATCTACTACGTTCTGACCAACTCTTAGGTATTTATTATACCAACATTGAAGGAATATTATTCTTTTCATGCTTAATAAACTATTAATTAAGATCAATTAACATTCTAGGAATATTGCATACAATTTTACACTTGACTGATGCACAAACTATTCTAGTGATCTCCTGCCATTGGTAGGTGTCAGGACTAGGATTTGAACCCGGAGCCTATGTTGACAGGTTGGCTGTAGCTTCCCTGATAGCTCTCCAGACTTCAGGAATGTCAGGTCAGGTCCACTTTGCAGCCCTGTCATTCAGACCCGGGATGGTAACCATCCAAAGAAAAAAACGTAAAACCCCCCAGCCCTCTGCAGCTCACCACATTTTGTGCTTTACCATTTTTTTTCTTCTTACAAACCCTCTGGGCCTAAGATCCCAAGATTGGCTATGGGTCTGGAGTCTGCAACCAGCCTAGATGATTGAGGCTGAGGTAGAGCTGGCACGACCTGAGTTCAAGCCCCGTGGTTGGAAAAAAAAAAGAATAAATAAAAGAACTAAGTAAGTAAGTAAGTAAATTTAAAAAAATCTCCCTGGTTTGGCATATCTGCCAGTTTTCTTTCTAGCCTGGGATTTGAACTCAGGCTCTTGGTAAATCCGTAGCCATGTGAGGGAAGGTGCAGAGTTGCCACTACTTGAGTTCAAACCCCATGCCAAGCCAAAATTTATTAAAAAATTAAGTCACTGACCTTGGCAGGGGGAGAAGTTGTGGAGATGGGAGGGAAGGGATGGTAGGGGGAAACAAAGAAGGAGGCAACAATGCTCAATAGGAAATGTACTCTTTACCATGTTCATGTAATTGCAACCCTCTGTACAACATTTTTACAATAAAAAGTGCACAAAAGAAGAAACAATGTAATACTCAGAGAAGCATTTTGGGAGTAAGGGAAGGATGTCTGAATAGCTGTACAAAATTCTACACTGCTTTGTTTTTTAATGTTCACTATGGAACTGAATAAACATAACTGCTTTTATTAAAAAAAATTAAGTCACCGTCTTGGAACTGGGACCAGTATTTCTGCCATTACTGGGATCTGATCTCACCGTCCAGGTAACTCTTTTGATCCATGTGGGAAGGCAAGGCTCACTATCCTTGAGGAAAAGAAATTCAGGCTAGAGTTACCAGGGACTGAATGCAGGTCCTGCAATAGAAAAAAAAAATATTTCTAGGGGCTGGGAAGTTGGCTCAATGGTAGAGCGCTTGCCTAGCTTGCCTGAGGCCCTGGGTTCGATTTCTCAGCACCACATAAGCAAAAAGAAAAAAGCCGGAAGTGGGGCTGTGGCTCAAGAGGCAGAGTGCTAGCCTTGAGCTGAAGAGCTGAGGGACAGTGCCTAGGCCCAGAGTTCAGGCCCCATGACTGGACCCAAAAAATAAAAAGAAAAAAAGAAAAGAAAAAGAAAAAATATTTCTACATATGTGTAATATATGATATAAACTTACATATGTCTGCTAATTACATATTATGATTTTTTATTATTGATTTTGTATATATTTATTATTTGATTCATTTATTGTTTATTGTAGTTAGTGTTATTATACACATACTTATTTTAAAATTATACAAAATAATTTAAGATATTGACTCATTTTTCCTTAATACTATATTAAGTGTTGAAATATGATACATAATTAAATGGAGGCATTTGTCACGGTCTTCACATGTTTAGAGTCTCTCCCAAGTATGATATTTGACTTCTTTATCTCTGGACATCTTCCCCTAGGGATTTTTTAGATGATTTATACTCAGAAGCCTTTTCATGAGGATAGGCAAGTTGAGGGATAAAATTGCAAGGGTGGGGTTAGAAATGTGGCTGAGTGGTAAAGAGCTCACTCAGCATGCATAAATGCCAAGGTTTGAATCCTCAGTGCCACATACTCATAAAGAGCCAGAAGCTCTGGAGTGGCTCAAGTGGTACAGTGCTAGGCTTGATAAAAAGGAGCTCAGAGACAGTACCCAGGCCCTAAGATCAAGCCCCAGGACTGGCAAAAACAAATGGCCAGATGCCAGTGGCTCACACCTGGAACCCTAGCTTCTCAAGAAGCTGAGATCTAAAGACCACAGTTCAAAGACAGCCTAGGAAAGGAAAAACAGTTAGACTCTTTTCTCCAATAAACCACCAAAAGACCCCACATGGTGCTGTGGCTCAAGTGGTAGGGTTCACCTTGAGCTGAAGGGCTTAGGGACAGTGCCCAGGCTTGAGTTCAAGAAACAAAACAGGAAAAAAGTGGGGGGATAATCAAAGTACTTTTCTTATTTGCTAATTATGAGAACATTATCTGGAAAATGAACGCTGATGTACACCAGAATTGGAGTCTGAGTTCATTGTTCAAGTGTAGCAGATCCATATGCTGAGGCTCTCTGTCTCTAGCATTATAACCTTGTGTCCTAGAGGGTTCTGAAACGTCCAATGTTGAAAGGCTTAATATGCTCCCCAAGCCCTTTGTGATAAGCAGTTGACTTGTATTGTCAATGTCATTACAGTTCTGAACCTCATGCCCATCACCCTAGCTCAGGAGGCTGAGTTCTGAGCATCACAGGGTGAAGCCAGGCAGGGCAGGAAAGTCTATGACACTTTGACTTCCACTTCTGCAAGATCAGATATTCAACAGCTTCTTAGATTTCCTTTGGTAATGAGAAGTTATTTGCCCCTAAATGTTCTTAGAGTTCTCGAGCTATCGATGCAGGATAAAAAACATCATTGACCCATCCTGGGTTTAAATGAAGTTCTCAGGATCCAACCTGTAGCCCTGATAGCAAAATAACCTCCAGTGTAACACTGTATTTGAGGAACAGAAAACAGTTTCAAAAGCCAGGCTAGGTGAAGAAACCTAGGCTTGCTGGACTGGGAGGCAGAATGAACACACTCAACAGGGAAGTAAGCTGCAAAACCACTTCATTCATTCCTGGCAAAGCCAGCAATGGGAGGAAACCTGAAACATTTGTTAGAGTTACACCAGGATCAGGCTTTTCTCAGCCTCTTCAAACAATGACTAATTAACCTTCCTCCCTCAGGTGAAGGGAGCCTCAGGCTATCTTTAGTTTAACAATCAAGAGACAGTTTAGAGGGGGATAGGGGAGGAACAGAGTAGAAAACCTTGCTCGCTGGTTTTAGGGAGTGGGTTTTTGACTCTCCATCTGTCAGATTTAAAGGCCCTTCTACCTCTGCCAGTGCTTTTTCCTTCCTTCATTCTCCACATCATTAATGCAAATCCCCAGTCCAAGGAGAGAGGTAGGGCTGTTTCTTTTCTGTCTCTGAACACCTGAGTTAGAACCTGGCTCTGCCTTCTTGGCTTTGGAGCCCTCGGCTTCCTGAGAAGTGGGACAGACACAGTCTTCCTGCTCTGTGGTTGTGTGAAGGCAATGCTGGTGGCATGGCACACTGCAGAAGGCCTCATCAATGGAAAGTATTCCCTTTGGTACTCCTGACATCCAAGAGCAGGTTCATCTATCTATCTATCTATCTATCTGTCTGTCTATCTATCTATCTATCTATCTATCTATCTATCTATCTATCTATCTATCTATCTATCTATCTATCTATCTATCTATCTATCTATCTATCTATCTATCTATCTATCTATCTATCTATCTATCTATCTATCTATCTAATCTATCCTTCTATCCTTCTATCCATCTATCCATCTATCCATCCATCCATCCATCTATCCATCTATCTATCTATCTATCTATCTATCTATCTATCTATCTATCTATCTATCTATCTACTATCTATCTATCTATCTATCTATCCATCCATCCATCCATCCATCTATCTACTTAGGTGTCTACATACCTACCTAGCTATCTCTTTGCCAGTTCTTGGGTTGAACTCAAGGCCTGGGCACTGTCTCTAGCATTCTACTACTTGAGCCACACCATACTACTGAGGAATCAAACCCAGGGATTCTTACATCTTAGGCAAGCACTCTCTCAGTAATCCAAATTCCCAGGCCCCTATCTTTTTCTTAGTGGTAGTTTTTACATAATTATGCTACCAGCCGACATCTCCAAGTTTAATTTTCTGAATACAGGTTATTTCTACAAAACATACCCTTCTCTTCCCCTACCTGATTTGTGACTCTACTGGCCTTTACCTCATAATAAAATGTAAATAAAGGCTACTGTGAGCTTAGGTGGGCATCATATAAGGTCACATGCCTGGAACCCTGGAAGAGAAAAGCCATGGGCCAGAAATGAAGAGAATGAGGCAGTATGCACAAGAGCATATCTGAAAAATAAATCTGTAAATAAAAGCAGAAGCATTTCATAAGGTCTGTTTGCACTCAGGGAGGTAATATACACACATTAGTAGTTAGGGCTCTCATTTTTTTTGAATTTTTTTTGCCTTCTCTTTTTGAAATGTTTTGTCGTCATCCCAGGGCTTATCCTCAAGGCCGGATGCATTCTTCAGCTGTTTTGCTCAAGGCTGAGGCTCTACCACTGCCACAACTCCACTTAATTGGACATAAGCGCCTCCCAGGCTTTCCTGCCCGGTCTGGACTGTATCTATTACTTGGCTTTATCAAAGCTGGAGCTCTACCCTTTGGGCCACTGCTCCACTTCTATTTTTCAGGTGGCTTATTGGAGATAAGCCTCTCACAGTCTCTCCTGCTCAGGCTGCCTTTGGATTGTGATCTCTTGAGGAGGCTTCAAGCGGCTTTCCTCAGGGATTCACCAAGAGCAGATTCACAGAAACCCTTAGTCTAAATCTCGAGAGCAACTGGAGTAAAACAGACACATGAAGATGCTTCTAGTGTGTTCTAGATAATTAAAGTGGGAGACAAAAAACACTCATACTAATTAGATCATTTTATAGGCAAAAGGAGCAATGCAGACAGCATGAAGATTGCTCCAGCTTTCGGTCCTCTCATCCTGAGACAATAAATTCACTGCAGCTCAATGCTAAGTTACAGAACTGGTATGTCTTGTGGACATTTGCTCCCAAATCCTGTGACACTCATTTCTCACTTTTGGCTTCCAACCTCTGACCAGAGGAGAAGATGACAAGAGAGATTCCTTCTCAGAGAAAGCATCTATAAAGAACATTTGGTAGTTTACTTATAAATTCAAACCATTGGAATGACCTTGTGAAGAAGTCAGATTATCCAGATTAAAAAATGAAGAAGAAAAGGAAGGCAGGTGGCAGTGGCTGCTGGCTGTAATTCCACCTCCTAAGGAGGCTGAGATGTAGAGAATCTGAGTTTGAATCCAGCCAGCATAGGAAAGTCTATGACACTGTTATTTCTAAAAGATCAAATTAAAACACAGAAGTGAGGCAGTGACTCAAGGTTAATGCACGACCCTTGAACAAAGGAGCTCAGGGACAACCCCTGAAATATGACCTTAGTGTCATATTTCAACTGCAGGACCTGCCCCCCCCCAAAAAAAGAACCTGTACATCATGTAGTTTGTATATATGGATGTATTCCTATAGGTGAAGCTCCAGAGTATCTATGATGATTGGCACCAAGCTAGGAAATTTGTATTCAATACAATTATTTCAAAACACAGAGACGGCTTTCATGACAGTACATATTTCAGGCTTCCCTTCACTGTTCCCAGTGTAGGCTGAGGGTTTCTCTGCCTCCAAGGCCTGCTGGAAGAAGTCTCTCTCATTGTCTGGATATGCAGACAAAAGGCCTCATTTCTGTACAGCTATGTAACAAACAATTCCATCAGGGCCACTTAGTGAGGAGGAGTGTGGGAGGACTGTGACGGTCAGGAGAAAAAGGCCTCTTTGTACCCAAAGTTATCTCTTTCCCCAGTGCTCCATGTTGACAGGAAGCCTTCATTTGTGCTACCTCCTGTGGCAGGCCAAGTTCTATTCACTTATCCTGCCTTCGTGAGACAATATAACTGGTGTTCAGATACAGTGCTCAATATAATTCAGGAGTCCTTCTGACAGACAACTCGGGCAAGGGGCCTTATGAGATGTTTCACTGATGGCGATGATGGGCCTATGCCATCTCTTCTAGGTTTGCAGAAGCTTGAGAAATCCAAGTGTATGCCAGATATCACAACGCTCCCTGTCATATTGGGTTGGTGAAGCTCATCAGGTTTTGAAATCTTTGACCTCTCCTACTTGGGCCCTGGGTGGCTAGGTTTTGGGTTGAACACAGGGCCTGGTTGCTGAGCATGAGCTCAGTGAGGAATCCCAGTGCTTTACCATTTTGTGTCATAGCTTCACTTCTGGTCTGCTT
The DNA here is from genome assembly GCF_024711535.1 of Dipodomys merriami. Lineage (NCBI taxonomy): Eukaryota > Metazoa > Chordata > Mammalia > Rodentia > Heteromyidae > Dipodomys > Dipodomys merriami. Next base: position 542,614 of record NW_027202283.1, on the reverse strand, counting down.
GTGTGTGTGTGTGTCCATGTGTGTGCACACTTACACCAGTCTTGGAGCTGGAACACAGCACCTGAGTACTGTACCTAGTTTCTCTTGTACAAGGATAGCCCTCTCCCACTTGAGCCACAGAGACACTTCCGGCTTTTTTTTTCTAGTGATGTGGTCCTGAGAAATCATGGCCAGGGTTTCATATATGCAAAGCACTATACCCCTAAGGCACATTCCCAGCCCTCTACTTCAGGTTTGTTAGTTAGTTTCTTTCTTTTTTGTTGTTATCGGTTGCAGGAGTTGAAGTCTAGGCCAGGTGGTGTCCCTGAGCTCTTCAGCTCAAGTCTTGTGCTTTACCACTTGAGCCACAGAGCCACTTCAAATTTTCTGGTGGTTCGTTGGAGCTAAGTGTCTCAAGGACTTTCCTACCCAGGCTAGCTTTGAACCATGATCCTCAGATCTCATCCTCCTGAGTAACTAGGATGACCAACATGAGCCTCAAGCACCCAGCTTCCACTTCAGGTTTCTTAGTGATGAATTGGAGATATAATCTCATGGGACCTTTTGTGTCAGGGATAGTTTGGAACCCAGATCCTCAGATTTCAGTTTCCTGAGAAGGCAGGATGACAGACATTGGCTATAGAACCCTAGGCCATGGCAATCTGCTGCAAGGGGCTCCTTGGCTCCACATGGTGGAGTGCTAGCCATGAGCACAAGAGGTAAGGGTCAGTGCCTAGGCCCCGAGTTCAAGATTCATGACTGAGGAAAAACAAAACAAAAAAAATTGTCTGCAGGAGACAACTCACCCACTCTTTAGTAATACATAATTTCGTCCCTGCTATTGGGACATATCTGAGCCTCAATATTCTTGTCTGCAAAATCATCTCATTTCAAAGAGACTCACTTACTTCCTGTCAGGGCTGGGTTTTATAGCCCCCGAGCAGCTTGGATGATGGGGGTAAGCCAGCAGCCTCTGGTTCCATGTAGCTGGGTTGCAGCGGCTTTCATCTGGCTAAGTCAGGTTAAGTGGCATTTGTCAGCGCCAGACTCCTAGCTTGCTTTGTGATGAGTTGTTTGAAGTCCTGCCTTTCTGTAGTTGCAGTTAGAACATTCTACCTTTTTTTGCGGCAGTCCTGGGCCTTGAGTAAGGGCTTAGACACTGGCCTTAAGCATTTGTGCTCCAGGATAATGCTCAATTGATTGAAAGACAGCAGAACTTCTGGGTTTTCTGTTTATATGGCACTGAGGAATCTAACCCAGGGCTTTGTGATTACTAGGTGAGCACTCAACCACCGAGCCCCAGGAGGTATAGAAATTGCATAAGAAGAGAGATGTCTGTATATTATTAATTTATAGATAATTACTACCATTTATTATGTATTAAGTTATGTCTCCTTAATGATTTGTCTCTGTAGAACAACTAATAAAACATTAATTAATAATTACTTAATATCCTGTTATTGTTTATAATATATGTATATACATCCATACATATAATTACATATTTTATTGAATGAGACAGATGTCTATATATAATGAAATTATGCATCATGTGTTACAACCTATTATTAGGTATTTAATTATGTCTCCATGTAATTTTTATTCTGTTAATGCTTAATAAAATAGTAATTTTACTTAATTCACGTTCTATAACTATTGTGTCTAATTTTATCCCAGAATGATTCACTACTAATTCAATCTGTTTTTCATTTATTGTAGTGACAATCCTTCCGCCTATGACATTTCTTACCTTTATGACATTCTCTTACATAGCATATAGATTTGCATCCAAATTATACATCCTACCTGACACTGAGCACTTTAAAAGAAAAGGAAAACATGTGTCACGCTCAGCTTCTTACTCCAAGACTACATTTTTGGCAGTGCTGGGATCTAAACTCGGGGCCTAGAAGGCTCAATTCATGAATTGGTGACTGCCAGCACAGCAGCCTCTAGCCATATTGCACTTAGTGTACTTATTCATTTTATTTTTTATTCATTTATTTACCATTATTTTATTGAATGTTATTACACATGGAATATTTACTACATTTATTGTATAGGATATACATTTGCCTATGTATGAAACTTCACACCTGACACCCAGGCTTTTCACAGAAAAAGAAAACTTGTCACCCTAGTCTTCTTACTCCACCATTCAATTTTTGTGAGTGCTGGCATTTGAACTCACAGCATACATGGATCAATTCATGAATAGGTGAGTGTCAGCACTCCAGCATGAGGCATATGGAGCTGACAAGCAGGTCCCAGCATCTGAGATCCAGCCCCAGGTGTTGACAAAACAAGAACAGATTGACATGCTGATGGTAGTACACAAATAAATATATATCCTTAAAATGTGCCAGAGATGTCTACACATTATTCAGTTATATAGGCTACATTCCTACCAATTCTTGGGTATTTATTATGCCTCCATGTGATTATTGTTGTTTTCATCTTTAATGAATTATTAATTAAATCAACCGCTGTCCCGAAACTATTGCATCCATGTAATTAATAGTACTCTTTGGATGTGTCAAAAAGTATTCATTAAAATCCATTGGCCTCCTAAAATCACTCTCTAATTTTATACTAGTATCATTCAGGAAAAACTAATTCAACCTTGATATTCATAAACTTCCATCCGTATTCCTATGAATAGGAATGAGACTCTTAGGATCTCCCTCCATTGGTAGGGGTCAGGACAGGGCTTCAAACACAGGTCCTATGTTGCTGTGTTGGTCTATGGCTTCCGTGGCAGCCTGCCAGCCTTCAGCAATGCCAGGTAACAAACACTTTTCAGCCATGTCATTCAGACCCAGTATGGACAACTTGAAAAAAAAATTTAAAACTGGCAGCCATGTTCAAGTTGCTGGGGTTTTTTTTGGTGTCATTTTATTTATTTATTTATTTCCTGTCAGCCTTTGAGGTTCAGGAACCCAGGTTTGGCTGTGGGTCCAGTGGCTTCAACACAGCCTAAAGTGATCAAAGCTGAGGCAGCGTTGCCATGCCCTGAGTTGAAGCCCTGTGCTTGACAAAATAAAAATACATACATACATACATACATACATACATACATACATACATACATACATACATACATGCATACATGCATGCATATATACATACATTTAAAATATTAAAAAAATTATGAGGCTCATTGGCTTGGAATTCATGCCATTTTCTTCTGCAGGACTTGGGGTTTGAACTCAGGGTTTGGGTAAATCTGCAGCACTGTTGGCGAAGGGAAAGCTCACCATGCTAAAAGACAAGAAAGGGTGCTGGGAAGATGGCTCAGTGGTAGAGTGCTTGCCTTGCATGCCTGAGGCCCTGGGTTCGATTCCTCAGTACCACATAAACAAAAAGAAAAAAGCCAGAAGTGGTGCTGTGGCTCAAGTGGTAGAGCACTAGCCTTGAGCTGAAGAGCTGAGGGACAGTGCCCGGGCCCAGAGTCCAGGCCCCACGACCGGGCCCCCCCCCAACCCCCCCCAAAAAAAGACAAGAAAGTCAGGCCTGTTCCCAGGGGTTGAATTCAAGACCTAGCACCCGAAAAAATAATATTCATATACATTTTAAATACATGATTTATATTTACATACACATGTTTACTACATATTACAATTAGTGTAGTTATTCATTTTATTTTGTGTTTTATTTATTTCTTATGTATTTTAGAGAGTATGATTAAATGTATAACATTTTTTACATTCTATTACATAGGACATAGATTTGACTATGTATTATACATCATCCGCAGACCCAGGACTTTCACTGATAAGGAAAACAAGTGGGACAATTGGTTTCTACCACAAAGATTAAGTTTTTGGTAGTTCTGTGATTTGAACTCTGGGCCTCGAAGGCCCACTTCATGAATGGGTCAATGTTAACACACCAGTCTGATGCAAGTGAAGTTGGCAGGAAAATTTGATGACCTGAGATCAAGCCCTAGAAGTCGCTAATATATAAACAAATAGATGTGTAGGTTGCTGTGTGTGTGTGTGTGTGTGTGTGTGTGTGTGTGTGTGTATTTACATATGTATATACATCTATAAATAAAAGTATACAGAGACAGATGAACATTTAAGTAGATTCTAGTGTATAACTCTATATGAAGTGATGTTTTATATGTTCTATTACTATAAATTATTTGGTCTAAAATTATGCCTCCATCAACTAATCACGGTAGAAAACTTACAAAGAATTAATTAAATTAATCATTGACCCATATTTATTGCATACAATCTTATTTTATAATTATTAGCTAATTAGTAATTCAATTAGTACATGTCAAACGTACTATTAGTTCCTATAGAGAGGAAAGAGTTTTCTAGGATCTTCAGACATGTGTGGGTGGCAGTCCCAGGATCAAACTAAGGGCCTAGGTGTCTGGGTTGGGCTCAGGGTTCACCGACAGACTGGGAGCCTTCGGCCATGTAACGTCACATACAATTTTCACGCCGAATCATTGAGACCCAGGATGGTCACAGTGCAAATGAAACAAAGGTAAAACAGTTGTGCAAAACTTACTGGTTTTTTCCTCCTCCATTTTTGTTGGTTTGATGCATTTTTGCCAGTGTTGGGAGTTGAACTCAGGTCCTAGGAAGCCTGGATCATATGTGGGTGTAAATGCTACACCCCGGCCTAAGGTAATCATAAGTTAAGACACAATACAGTGCTTCCTTGTGCAAAAGTAGCTCAGGGACAGTGCCTAAGCTCACAGTTCAAGCCTCAGGACCTGCCACAAAAAAAAGAGCCAGTAACACCATGTGTCTGTGTATGTATGCATGTATTTTTATCAGTGAACATCCAGAGTTGTTATGAAGAAAGGTTTGAATAGAATGATTTTATAGCACAGAGAGTGCTTTCAAGACAGTGTATGTTCCGGGGCTCCCCTCACTGTTCCCAGTGTAGCCTGAGGGTTTCTGCACACCCAAGGCTGCTGGAGGAAGTCTGCCTCATTGTTGTAACAAGCAGACAAAAGGCCTCACTCCTGTACAACTGTATAACAAACAATTCATCCAGGGCAATTAGTGAGGATGAGTGTGGGCAGATTCTGAAGGCCAGGAGAAAAAGGCCTCTTTGTACCCCAAGCTATCTCTCTCCCCAGAGCTCTCTTTTGACAGGAAGCCTTCATTTGTGCCACCTCCTGTGGCAGGTCAATTTCCCTGCACTTATCCTGTCTTTGTTAGACTATGTTCCAGTGTTGAAACAAATTGCTACAATTAATTCAAGGGTCTTTCTGGCAGACAACAAGTTAGCTGAACCTAATGAAAAGATTCCTAATTGGCAAAGGTGCCTCCCTAGGTTTCCTGAAGCTTGCTAATTCTAAGCACTTGTGCAAAATCACAACGCTTCCTGTCATCTATGGCTGGTGAAGTTCATCAGGTTTTGAAACCTTTGACCTCTCCTAGTTGGGCCCTGGGTGGCTAGGTTTTGTGGTTGAACACAGGGCCAGGGTGCTGACCATGAGCTCAGAGCAGAAGCTCTTCGCTTTACCACCATTTGGTGTCACAGTTCCACTTTTGGTATCTGTTTTGTGTTTGTGTGTGTGGGGGGGTGCGCATGTGCAAACACCAGTCCTGGAGCTTGAACTCAGTACCTGAGCACTGTACCTGAGTTTATCCTGTATAAAGATAGTGCACTACCACATGAGACACAGAGCCACTTCAGGCTTTTTTTCTAGGAATATGGTACTGAGGATTCAAACCAAGGGTTTCATACATGCAAAACACTCTACCCCTAAGACACATTCCCAGCACTCCATTTCAGGTTTCTTTCTTTTCTTGTAAGTTGGAGGAATTGAAGACTGGGACTGGGTGCTCAAGTCTAGCACTCTACCACTTGAGCTACAGTGGCTCCTCAGGCTTTCTGGTGGTTCACTGGAGAAAGCATCTCAAGGAATCTCCTGCCCAGGCTGGCTTTGAACTGTGATCCTCAGCTCTCAGGTTCCTGAGTAGCTAGGATGACAGGCATGAGTCACCAGTGCCCAGCTTCCACTTCAAGTTTCTAAGTGGTGAATAGAAGATAATAGTCTCATGGGACTTTTGTGTCTGGGATAGTTTGGAACCCAGATCATCAGGCAGGATGACAGACCTCAGCTAAAGACACCTAAGCTGTGACACTTTGCTGCAAGGGTGTGCTTGGCTCCACGTGGTAGAGCACTAGCCATGAGCACAAGAGGAAAGTCAGCGCCTAGGCTCTGAGTTGAAGGTTCATGACGGAGAAAACTAAACCAAAACAATTGTCTGTAGGAGACAAGTCACTAGAGTTCATTACATACATAAATTTGGCTCTTCTTTGGGGACATATCTGAACCTCAACTTTCTCAGCAGCACAATCATCTTACTTGTTGAGCTATAACAAGGACCAGATGAAAGAAAACCCCCCTTGAAGGGCTCAGCACATAGCTCCCTGTGAAAGACTCGGCACACAGCATCCCAGGAAGGACTTGTACATTTCAAATTGAGAAATTGTAATAGAGTGGATTAAAAACTACACGTAAATATTTTCTCAGTCTACACATAAAAAAGCACACAAGAAGAAGGGTGTAGTGTGGGCTAGGATGATATTAAATAGGTTTCCTGTCATAGTTCTACCTTGCCTGAGTTGCCTTGTGTTTCCCTTTCTTACTATAATAAGGCCTGGGACATTGGTTTCGTAGTTTAGCACTGATCCAATGTCTGCAGCATTGAGTGAGGCACTCACACCTCTCATGCCTGAGACCTGAGTCTCTTGAACTTTGAAAACAACACAGGAACATCTTTCTTGTTCCTGAGCCACAGGCCAAGTGAGCTGGCTTGAGCTGTCAGTTACAGTTACTTGGTGCTCAGAATTCCATTATGAGGGAGGTAGTGTCATCTCTCAGAGTCCAATGTTCTAAGCTGCTTTCTCACATAAGACCATCCCAAAGACAAACTGGAGGCAGAAATCTCCCCTCCCACATCACTTTATACACATATGGACATTGTTAAATCCCAACATCCTCAGCTTGAACTAGATACAGGCATTGTCTCAGCCTCAAAGAGCCCTCCCTAGGTCAGATTCAGGCCTTATTTGTCACTATTCTTCACATCCTGCACAAATCATTTTGCTTCTCAGGGCCCTATCAGCCTGCCATGTGCTTCTTGTTTGTATTCCTAGGACATTGTTAGGTTTTTATTTCCTAATCTTCTGTTTGCTCTTGAAGCCCTTGTGTGCTGTCACTTGGAAAAAAGATAAGTACTTAGAGGTGGGAAAAATCAAAAAGTATTGAAAACAAACATTACACATATAGTCAGACATTTTTACAGGTGTACAGTCTTGTAAGACGAGAGTATTTTTGATACTTTTATCATATTTTATGACAGATGGGAAGGGGAGAAGGGAAGAGGTGCTGCATTGTATTTTCATAATTCAATGATTATTATTTTAAAATACTGTATTTGAAGGAATGTAATATTTAAAGATAAAAATTGTGCTCCTGTTCTTTATTATAAGCTAGTGGTTTATAAAGCATTCCTCACTAAAGTCTTGTCATCTGTGTCCCATGAACAATCCTCCTCCTTCAAAATAATCAAGGAAAACACTTCACAAATAAGTGGACTGTTGTCCAATCTCTGGATAAGAATTTAAGATACAGCATTGCCTGTGATTTTGTGCGTGTACATGTGTGCGGGAGTGTGCGTGTATGTAGGTGAACGTGTGTCTGTGCATATGGGTGTTTTAGGACTTGAACAGGGACTATATGACAATCCTGAGCATCTTTACCTTGACTATAGTGCTGTACCAATTGTGCCACAGTTCCAATGCAAGCTTTTCGTAGTGAACTGGAGAGGAGAGACTCATAAAAATTCCTGATCAGGCTATCTGAACTAAATCTCACGTCTCAACCTCCTGATTAGGTAGAGTTATAATTATGAGTCTCCAGAACCTGGTGATAAAGCACTGTTACTGGAGAGAGTGGGATTGCATGTTTCAGTCCAGCTTCACAACACTCTGTATCAAGAAACAGCAACAGCAAAAACCTATATCAAAATACAATAATAAGATGTAATTATAATACAATTTAGTGATATATTCTGCTAGCATAACTTTCAGGAAAAGTTGGTCTTAATGATTTAGCAACACAAAACCAAACAAAATGAGATAATTTCAGTAGATTCTATGAATTTTTTAAATTCCATCTTAATAATTTCAAAACATTATAAGGAACAAGAAAACATTCATACTTCTAAGGAGAATGTTAAAAAGATAAAAGATGGAAGATTATGAAATGGAATATTCTACACTGCAGGAATATTATTGTCATGGTGAATATATGGTGGTATTGTTATGGTGAATATATGATAATGTTCTTCAGAGGAGCAATAGATAAATATATACTTACTGCACATAGTTTAACTTGTCTATCTCTATCAACTTCCAGTCTTCTAGTGCACATTATCAATGTATTCATGTTTATGGTGTATTCCAAAAAATAACTATCAGAGGCAGGAGTTACCAAAATACATTAGCTTCAATGTTTTAGGAGATAAACGTGTTAATCATATTGACTGTTTTATATAAATTATACATGTAATGTGTTATCATTGTATCTCTAAGTATGTACAAACACTACTTCAAAGTGAAATGAAATACAACAAGGTTTTGAAGGCATATGCCTATAAAGCTAGCTATTTGGGACATCAGTTCATGACCAGTGTAGTTTTACCTGCAATGGTCCCCAACCCCTGGCTCTGTGTGATGGAATACATCTATCATCACAGGTTCATGGGGAGCTGAGAGCAGGAGGATTTGAATTTCATGCCATACTTGGCAAGAATTTCCACATGGCTCCATCTCAACCAAAGAAGGTTCAACACTCCCCCACCTAAGTGAAAGTAAAAATAAGAGCATTATAGTATAAGAAACGAACAATATTAAAACATGCCAATACCATCATGAACAACACACATCTAGTGTTTGTTTCTCAGACCTGTAATCCTAACTATAGCTAGGATTATATATGTGAGCCAGAGGAACTAAGAAGTTCATTATTTAAAAATGACTATTTGAGTGTCTGCTTTGACTCCGAGTTCTTTGATCTATTTGGATTGTTTCTGGTGCAGGGGGATAATATAAGGATATAGTTTTAGTTTTATACAAGTGATTAACCAATTTTGCCAGCACCATTCACTGAAGAGCCTGTCTTTCTTCCATTGTATTTTTTAACTCCCTTATCGAAGATTAATGGCTGTGTCTATAGGTTCATTTCTGGGATATTAATTCTATTCCATTAGTCCTAAAATCTGTTCTTGTGCCAGAACCAAACTGTTTTGATGACTATGGCTTTGTAGTAGAGATTGAAATTTGGAATTGATATTCCTCCCGGACCGTTCTTTCTGTTAAGGATCATTTCTGCTATTCGAGGTCTTTTATTGTTCCATATGAATTTTTGGACTGCTTGTTCTATTTTCTTGAAGAATGAGGTTGGAATATGGATATCCCATTGAAATTGTAGATAGCCTTGGGAAATATTGACATTTTCGCGATGTTGATACTTACAATACAGGAGCACGGGATGTTTTTCCACTTTCTAAGTTCTGTGTTGATTTCCGTTTTCAGTTGTAAAATTTTCATCCTAGACGTCCTTCACTTCTTTGGTTAAGTTAATTCCTAGGTATTTTAATTTTGTGGGGCTATTACAAATGGAGTTGCTTTCATGATTTCAGCCACAATTTTCTCATTGTTGGCATACAGAAAAACCATTGCTTTTTGAGGGTTAATTTTATACCCAGCCACTTTGCCAAAGTTTTGAATCAACTGAGTAATTTGTGAGTGGAGTCAGTGAATAGGAGAAACCTAGGTCTCCTTGGCACAGGCAGAAATTTTCTTAATAGAAACTCAGAAACACAACCATTCAAAGAAAGGTTGAACAAATGGGATTGCATGAAATTGCAGAGATTCTGCATGGCAAAGGGCATGGTAGCAAGATCAATAGAAAGCCCACTACTGGGAGATCTTCACTAGCCATACAACGGACAATGTTCTCATATCTAAAATATACTTGGAACTCAAAAAATTAAATCCCCCAACAACAAGTTCTCAAAGAAACAACTGCCCAATAAATAAGTAGGTTAAGACTTAAAGATAAACTTCTCTGAAGAGGAAAAAAGGATGGCCAATAGACACATGAAGAAATGCTCAACCTCCCTAGCCATCAAAGAAATTCAAATCAAAACAACACTGATACATCACCTCACCCCAGTTAGAATGGCTATAATCAAGAGCTCTAATATCAACAGATGCTGGAGTGGATGTGGACAGAAGGGAACCTTACTGCACTGTTGGTGGGAGTGTAAACTTGTTCAACCACTTTGGAAAGTAATATGGAGGTTCCTCAAAAGAATCCACATAGAGCTCCCCTATAACCCAACAATCCCACTTTTGGGCATTTATCTAAATGTTTACAAACAAGACCACACTAAAGCTACCAGCACAGCTATGTTTATTGCAGTATTATTTACTATAGCTAAGATATGGAACCAACCCAGATGCCCCTCAGAAGATGAATGGATCCAGAGAATGTGGTATATATACACAATGGAATTCTAGGCCTCCATCAGAAAGAATGACATTGCCCCATTTTTTAGGAAATATAAAGACTTGGGAAAAAAAATATTAAGTGAAGTAAGCCAAGCCAAAGAAACATAGGTCCCAGGGTTTCCCTTATTTGCAATATCTAGTATCTAGTATATAGTCAAGCAGAAAAGGTCAGATAAGGTGATGTTAGGAAAATGAGCCCTAAGTTATGTATTCAAATGTTTTTTTTTTCCTTTCATGCATTCGTTTGTAACACATTTATAAGATTATTTCTTTGTTGCTTTGTATGTCCCTCCCCCACAGTATAACCCCTGCTTTCACTGTATTTGATGTCGGTATAATTTGTGGAGAGGAAAGGGAAAAACAAGTCTTTTAAATAAGAAAATCTATTCCCTATTTTAAAACATATATCAATTTAGTGGATGTTAGTGTTATCAGTATAAATTATGCATGCATAATATATGCAATGCATTATATTACATAACATATAAATGATATATTTATAATGTATGTATAATTACTGATATTCTATAAATACTGTATGTTTAAAACTGGTTTTAGTATTATATTGTGAAGGATACAAAGAATGACAACTTTATTTCAATAAATATATTTGTATGATTTAGTCACTTTATTTTTTTCTGTGTCAGTACTGAGGCTTGAACTGTGGTCTGGGTGTTGTCCCTGAGCCATTTAACTCAAACTGGCTTCATATAGCTATATATAGATTTCAGCCCCTAAGTAGCTGGGATTACAATCATGAGTCATATTATGTTTTTTTTTTAAATTCCATCCTTGGCATGTTCTTACATAATTATTTTTGAATGTTCAATTATATTATGATATTTCATTTCTAAACCAATTCAGAATAAATAACTACTTATTGGGTAAAGCTATTTGTTGCAATAGAAATTGTAAAGACCCTACTTTACTATCAATTTTCAAAGATATTACTAGTTTAATACCTGGACAGACGAGTAGAAAAATTAAATTAAGTGTTCATAATAAATGTACTATATTATATTACATAATATGTAAATGATATATTTATAATATATGCATAATTAAGGATATTCTATAATTACTATAAAAATATATGTATAAAACTGGTTTTAATATTATACTGTGAAGGATACAAGGAAAGAAAATATCCCTATCTTAACTGTCTCACTTTCAACGGTAGACAAACTATGCTAAAAAAATATATCTTCAAGAAAGCACAACTTTGAAATCAGTGTTCATCTTCATCGGTATGAACACCTTCTAAGATTGCCTACATTTATCCACTAGTGTCAACCTACAATCACAAACACTTTGTGATACTTTCTGGATAAAGTTGCTTCTCCTCATTCTCATGAACCTTTCAGTAACTTCAGTGCAGAACATTTTCTCCTGCTTAGCCTGTAGATGATATCATCCTTTGTTATTTCCCATCAAAGAAATTGTGGCTAGCAGGCTTGAGTATTGGTATATTCAGAAGTTCTTTGGTTGTGAATTTTTCCTTTCCTTTCTTGGCAAGTGAGCTGGAATAATGAAAAACATTTAAGGCAATGTGTTTTACTGTAAATAAAAACATACTGATTTGGAAATACTACAAATACTGATTCTTAAAATTTATTTTTAATTCAAATATAATAGGGATGGGTTTAGTGTTGCATGCCTTTAAATCTAGCTATTTAGATGGCTGAAAACAGAGGATCATAGTTTCAAGCTAGAATAGGTAAATAGACCATGAGTCACTTATCTTCAACTAAGAACCAAAAAGCTAAAAGTGGAGCTGTGGTTCAAATAGAAGACTGCAAGCCTGAACAAAAAGAAGAGTAAAAGAACCTAGGCCCCAAATTTAAGTCATAGTACTAGTACACATATACTATATAGATATATGGTTCCTAATATATTTGAAACCTGGTCATAGATTAAGTATGAAGTGTGAAAAAGTATGTAAGTCTGAAATGACTCCGAAGTATTTTGACAAGACAACTGGAAGAGTTATCACTTAATCAAATAGTAATGAGGGATTGGTTTGTAGATAAAGATCAAAGCTCACTTTGGAAACTGTTTAGTTTGTTAAAATCAGTAGCTAGGAGTTGTCAGTAAACAGGATGCTATTAAGCATTGTAATTAAAGAAAGAACAAAGCTGGAGAAAAAACAGAAATAATTACATGTACTCAGTGGTAACAACCATGAGAAGGAATATTATAGAACTAAGATAGAAATAAGCCCTGTGATACAAATATGTAAAACATGACAAATGAAGAAAAACAGTAATAAGTATGCAATGCAGACTTATATGGGTAGGTATTTTTAATGTTTAAAGCCTATGAAGTGATTGTGTGATGACCTAAAATTTAAGAAATTGGTAAGGTCAACTATCCCTTGTGCCAACCATAGCTGATAGTTTAAGTAAAACAAGGCCACAATAGTGTGTCTTGATTTACCAAAGTGAAAACAGGCCAATATTTGGAAAGCCAATTTTTGGATATGTGGTTGGAGTGACAATTACTGCAGTTTGTTCAAGTATCAGTAGAAGGGTACAGTTTTAGCACAATGATAGAAATCTTTCAGGCATCTGGTAGATTTCCCTCAGTCTTCAATTTTCCTTTTTTTTTCTGAGTACCAAAATATCATTACTGGAATCCAGTCCCAAATTTTGCCTTTGGCAATTTATCAGATATTCAGTCTATCCCATGTCCAAATAATAGAGAATGGGAACAGGTCTACATTGAGCACTCACAGGAGACAGGTCTCTGGAATTTCTCATGAAGAGCCTTCTGCAATCGTGGGATGGATAGAGCTGGATTATATACAAAATAGACATCATAAATTGAAAGTATTCTGCTAAATTGACACTTGAGATATTGGATGTTTTAAGTGCATTGTATTGATTTTTATGAATCAATTAATTAGATACTTCATACCATATGATATTTACAAGACAATGAATTGCATGCTTCCTGCATTACCTTTGTATAACATATACTATGTTTTGAAATTTGGTAAAAAAAAAAAAGATTCGTCTTTGTATTTTTTTAATAAGGATTACTCCTAGGGAAATGCCCTGGAACATTGTAACTTCAAGTCATATGATGCCATGTGTCATATCCTATTTTCCTTGTACAGACTTGGTAATAAATTATATGTAATTTATTTTTTATTTTATTTATTTTCTATTGCAGCACCTTGATATATGTAATTAAAACTGTAGTTTTCTTCAAGTATTTCATCTTACACTCAAGTTTTTTCCTTCCAAGCTTTCTAATAAATATGTAATCTATTCAATTTTGAAAAGTACTGCTGTACCTCCCACTTATTTGTGGCATTTCTGAAACCTTGTGTGTCAGGGTGGATACCTTTGCCTGTAACAATATTGTTGAATACATAACATTTGGCTACTTAGAGAGCAAAGGATGTGAAGTACACTAGCCAGATAAAGATCTTCCAGGACAATTCCAGGGCAACTCATGTACTCTCTATGTAGGTGAATAGGGAGCATAGAAAAGAAATTCTTACACTTGAAAATGATTGAGTGTGTGTGCACATAGATGTTCACTTATTTATCTGTTGCTAGAGTTTTACACATTCACAGTTTCCAAAATCCAGAGAACCACATCCATGGGCATCGCTTTCCTATGTTGCTCTTTGGGTAATAAGAATGAAACGTGGTATTGTCCTGTGGTAGAGAAATTACTCAGAGATTCAAGTTTTTTCTTTCAGGATGTTGCTTGTTCCTACCTCTAAAATTAGGAAGTCTGTTAATACATAATATATTTTAAATTATTACACATTTAATACATAACACAATATATAATATATTATATATAATACCTGACAGTATTATATATTCATAAGGTCAAATACGGCAAACGTCTCAATGTCCATACTTTCCTAGCCATGATTAGGTTCAGTAGAGTTAGGTGCATTACATCTCCACAGGGAAAGTCTACTGAAGTTATAATGACCTTGACCTAGATAAGGAGAATTCCTGTAAAAGGAGCCTCTCCTCAATTATGAGAAAAGATAAGTTTGGAAGTTTTTTGGTTTTTTGTTTGTTTGTTTTTATTTTGGCCGGTCAAAAGGTCTGAACTTTGGGCCTGGGCACTGCCTTTCACCTCTTCAGCTCAATGCTAGTGCTCTACCACTCAAGCCATAGTACCACTTCTGGCTTTTTCTACTTACGTGGCACTGAAGAATCGAACCCAGGGCCTCATGCATACAAGGCAAGCACTCTACCACTGAGCCACCTTCCCAGCCCAAGTATGGAAGTTTTTGAGAAGAGGGATTTGGCATTTGGTTTGCATCCTTGATTATTAATGAATAGGTATTATTTTACTCCAAATTTCCTCTCCTTTTATGTTCCATAAACAGTTACACATGATCAACATTCCATTGCATATCTTTTTTGTTGTTGTTGTTGTTGGTCGTGGGGCTTGAACTCTGGGCCTGGGGGCTGTGCCTCAGCTCTTCAGCTCAAGGCGAACACTCTACCACTTGAGCTACAGCGCCACTTCCGTTTTTCTGGTGGTTTAATGGAGATAGGAGTCTCATGGTCTCTCCTGCCCGGGCTGGCGTTGAACCACGATCCTCAGATCTCAGCCTCCTGAGTAGCTAGGATTACAGGCATGAGCCACCAGCTCCCGGCTCCATCGCATATCTTTAAGTCCTTCTTTTATTTTTTTTTATCATTATTATTTTGTTGTAGTTTTGCTGATCCTGAAGCTTGAACTCAGGTCCTAGGTAGTGTCCCTGAGCTCAAGGCTAGTACTCTGCCACTTGAGCCACAGCACAACTTTTGAGTTTTTCAGCTTTGGCTTGCTTTGAAGCATAATACTCAGATCTCAGCCTCCTGGGTAGCTAGGATTACAGGTGTGAGCCACCAGTGCCCAGCAAGTCCCTCTCTTTTAGATATTATTCTAAAAGCTTCCTGTCCAAGGTCACTCCTAAGAGAGTAAATGGACCTATATCAATAGTTCCTTCAAACTCTTATCTCCTGTTATGTCTATGGTGTGTCTTTTGCATCGTATCCTAGACCTAATTCACTGTTCTCTTTCCAATCCATGATTCTAGATGTGTTACTAATAATTACCTAAATTTTGTGGCTATAAACCCTAAATCACTCAACTATTAATTTCATTTAAATTTTTTTCAATATGATTGTTCTTCAGTACAAATCTGAGCTTATACTCACCTCTTCCATCTACCTCTTGGCATGAGCAGAGCCTGGGCCTATTCTACCTCAAATGCAAAAGGTTAGCCAAAGAATAGCCTACAGTAATCCTGCCTAGGAGTCCGGACAAGTAGTTGAGTGCCTGAAAGAAGCAATGCATTCCTGGCATGGGAAGGGGTGAGAGAGACAACAGCCTAGAGAGCAAACTGACAGTCACACCATTTAACAACTTCTCTTTTGGAGAAACTGACCTCCTGCAAAGTGGCAGTGAGATAACTCACCTAGCGAATTTTCGTATATGAAGGAAGTTGTCATGTTTCACTACACAACTCACTTGTAGTCAAAGAGAAGGTCATTCTTTTGTGTCCTCCTTTGGCCCAGTCTCATTTAATCTCCATGTTAGAATTTGCTCATAGTCTGTTCCTTCCAGAAGGTCCTTGATGAAGAAAGTGTGATCTTTTGGCTTCTGACTGGCCCTGTGGGAACTGAGGCCACTTTTAGTTTTGAACCTGTTCTTTCTGACATTGGGAAAGCTCATTCTCTGAATTTTGCCTGAGGGAGTGAGTTTCTCCAATTCCAAAGAGGTCAATAAATATCTGATTCTAAGACCCAAGTGGAATTCCTTCACCAGATCCTCCAAGCTGGAGTGGATGTTAGCTCAGACTTCAGGCCATCCTCATATTTCTCCAGCTCTTTCTCATGAACCAAAAGGTTACAGGAGTTCAGTTCAGAAACAAAGATAAATGAGAATAGCAGAAGAATCATTGGCAGGGGGAGGAATTAGAAACATTGGGGGAAACAAGGGCTCAGAAAATCTAGGATCACTCACATCATTTGGGAATGACATCGTAAGATTAGGAAATAAAAGTAATATATTACTACCTAAATTATTAACTCGTCTATTGTACATCACAACTGTTCTGTCAAAAGGTAGCTGTCCTAGTTGTATTTTGATGAGGGAAATGGAGCACATTCTTTCCTAACTGAGTTCTACTGAGTATTTTCATCCATACCCCAGGTTGTTCTCACTCTCTACTTCTCTGTTACTTTCCTTTGCTGGATTCAGTCAATGACACTTGAAAGTGTTATCATCTTCAGACATGTAATTACATTTTCTTCTAATCCATTTGTTATCAAATACAACAAATTATGTGGAAATATATGTCTATGGTAAATTTTCTCCATGGCATATTTATTTGATGATATTAAGTATTATTTTTATAGTTTCAACTTTAAAACTTGAGGAAAATGTTTTGTTACTATTAGCACTATTTGTACATTTTTTTGTATTTTTCCATGTCTGTGTATTTGGTATTAACCTTCTAACATTTTCTTTTTCCCCAACTGTTGCCTTCTTAAAATTTCAAGTTACAAGCTATATATGATGGTCCTGTATGTGTGCAGTGATATATTTAAATTTGGATCTGATATCCACATATTATAGGATATCATCAACCTATTGTAACTGCTCTGAAAATAAATAGGGAGGTCCTCAACTGCATGGATCAATTAGATTTAACAGACATCTACCAAAAATTTCGGCCAGCACCATCAGAATACACGTTTTCCTCAGAAGCACATGGGATATTTTTCAAAAATACACCACATTTTAGGTCACAAAGCAAACTTCTCTAAATTCAGAAACATTGTACTTTTACCTTGTGTTCTCTCAGACAACAAGGGAGTAAAATTAGAACTCAACACCAAAAGCCACCAAAGAAAGTCCTTTAACGCATGGTGGCTGAACAACACACTGTTGAATCACCAGTGGGTCATGGAAGTGATTAGAAAGAAAATACAAATATTCATGATATTCAACAAAAATTAACACACAATTACCAGTTCCTCTGGGAAACATCAAATATAGTACTCAGAGGCAGATTAGAGCTCAGAGTTCCTACACCAACAAATTGGAGAGATTTGAAGCCAACAATTTAATGAGACATCTGAACGTCCTAGAAAAAGAGCACAAACATAAATCCCAGTCCAGGAGACAGAAAGAAATAATTAAAATTACATCAGAATTAAACGAATTACTTTTAAAAATGATAAAAATAATAAACAAAACAAAGAGTTGGTTTTTTGAAAAAATTAACAAAACTGACAGACACTTAGCAAATCTTATCGGAAAAAGGAGAGAACACACCCAAGTAAATAAACTCAGAGATGAGAATGGAAACTTCACCACAGAAACAACCAAGATTCAGAACATTATAAGGGAATACTTCTCAAAACTTTACGTTAATAAATTTGAAAACGTGGCAGAAATGAACCTTTTCCTGGCAGATATCGACATGCCGAAACTCAACCACAATGAGTTAAACCAACTTATCAGGCTCATACCAAGCATTGAAATAGAAACAGCAGTAAGAGACCTTCCATCTAAGAAAAGCCCAGGACTATATGGATTTACAGTGTAATTCTACAAGGCCTTCAAAGCAGAGGCCACACCAATAGTCCCTCCAATTCTTCAATGAAATTAAAAGAGAATGTTACCTACCTAACTCATTCTATGAAGCCATGATAACCCTCATCCCAAAACCAGGCAGGGACTCATCAAAGAAAAAGAACTATAGGCCCATTTCTTTGATGAACATTGATGCAAAACTTCTCAACAAAATTTTGGCCAATCGATTTCAACAATTCATCCAAAAAATCATAAACTGCGATCAAAAAATATTCATTTCAGGGATGGAAAGCTGGTTCAATATAGCAAATCACATGACTCGTCACATCAACAAACAGCAAGGATTAGAACCATATGATTATCTCAATAGATGCAGAAAAAGCATTTGACAAGATCCAACCAACCCTTTATGATGAAGTTTCTGGAAAAATTAGGAATTTATGGAACATTCATCAACACAATAAAGGCTGTATATGACAAACCTACAGCCAGCATTATAATTAATGGTGAAAAACTAAAGCCATTTCCTCTTATGTACACTCTCCACTTCTGTTCGATTTAGCATTAAAATGCCTAGCTACAGCAATAAGACAAGATGCAAACATCAAAGGGATCCAAATTGGGAAAGATGAAGTAAAATTCTCCCTCTTTGTAGATGACATGATTTGCCATTTAAAGTATCCCACAGACTCCACTACCAAATTACTGAAGCTGATTCAAAATTTGGCAAAGTAGCAGGGTATAAAATTAACCCTCAATAATCAATGGATTTTCTGTATGACAACAATGCGAATATAATGGGTGAAATCAGGAAGGCAACTCCATTCATAATAGCCCCACAACAAATAAAAAACCTAGTAATTAATTAACCAAAAAAGTGAAGGACCTCTATGATGAAAATTTTAAAAACCTTAAAAAGGAAATCAAAAGGGAACTTTGGAAGCAGAAAAACCGCCCATGCTCTTGGATTGGAAGGATCAACATCGTGAAAATGGCAATACTTCCCAAAGCTATCTACAAATTCAATGTGATACATATCAGTATTCTAACCTTATTCGTCAAGGAAATAGAAGAGGCAATCCAAAAATTCATATATAACAATAAAAAAAACCCAAATAGCAAAAACAATCCTTAACAGAAAGAACAGTGCTGGAGGAATATCAATACCAAATTTCAAACTCCACTACAAAGCCATAGTAATCAAAACAGCCTGCTACTGGCACAAGAACAGACCTCAGGACCAATGGAATAGAATTGAAATCCCAGAAATGAACCCATACCTAATCTTCGATAAGGGAGCTAAAAAATAGAATGGAAGAGAGACACCCTCTTCTGTAAAGGGTGCTGGTTAAATCGGTTGATCACTTGTAGAAAACTAAAGCTAGAGGCTTATATAGCATCCTGAACAAGAATCAACACCAAATGTATCAAAGAACTCAGAGTCAAAGCAGACACCCTGAAAACAGTACAGAATGGAATACAAGATACCCTAGGTCTCCTTGGCACAGGCAGAAATTTTCTTAATAGAAACCAGGTAACACAACAAATCAAAGAAAGCTTGGACAAACGGGATTGCATGAAATCACAGAGCTTCTGCTGGCAAAGGACATAGCTAGCCAGATCAATAGAAATCCCAAGGATTTGGAGAAGATCTTCACTAGCCATACAATGGACAAGGGTCTCACATCTACAATATACCTGAAACTCAAATAATTAAAATGCCCAACAACAAACCCTCAAAGAAACAACTGCCCAATGAGTAAGTGAGCTAAAGACTTAAAGAGAAACTTCTCTGTAGAGGAAAGAAGGGTGGCCAATAGACACATGAAGAAATGCACAACCTCCATAGCCGTAAAAGTAATGCAAATCAAAACACCATTGAGATACCACCTCATTCCATTTGGAATGTTTATATTCAAGAATTGTAATAAAAACAGATGCTGGAGGAGATGTGGACAAAAGGGAACCTTACTGCATTGTTGGTGGGAGTGTATACTTGTTCAACCACTTTGGAAGGTAGTATGGAGGTTCCTCAAAATACTCCACTTACAGCTCCCCTATGACCCAGCAATCCCACTTTTGGGCATTTACCCAAATGATCACAAACAAAGCTATCAGCACAACTATGTTTATTGCAGCATTATTTACTAGAGCTAAGATGTGGCACCAACCCAGATACCCCTCAGCAAATGAATGGATCAATAAAATGTGGTATATATACACAATGGATTTCTAGGTCTACATCAGAAAAGATGGCATTGCCCCATTTGTTATGAAATGGAACGACTTGGAAAAAATTATATTAAGTGAAGTAAATCAGGCCCAAAGAAACATAGGTCCCATTGTTTCCCTTATTTGCAATAACTAATATATGTCTGAGACAAGCAGAAACTGTCAGATAAGTTGATGTTAGGAGAAATTAACTCCAAGATAAGGATTCAAATGTATTTTTTTTCTTGTGTTTGTTTCTAACATATGTATAAGGTGATTTCTTTGTTTCTTTGTATGTCCTTCCCCCACAGTAAGGCCTTGATTTCACTGTATTTGATGTTTGTATAATTTCTGGAGGGGAGGGAACAATTATTGTTTAAATAGGGATACAGGTGGACCCATTCCAGCAATGAGATGTGCAAGACTTTATGTCGAAAAACAAAATGTACAACTTTGGCTTGGAGGTGGGATGGGGGAAGATGGGAAGGGATGGAAAGGGGAAACAAACGAGGAGGCAACAACGCTTGATAAGAAATGAACTCATTACATTGCCCATGTAATTGTCACCCCTCTGAAAGGTACGTTCACAATTTTTCAAAAAAGAGGCAAAAAATCACCTCTATGGTTTCTTGTGAAAAGACAGAAGAATACAATAAGTTTCTCAAGGAAATTGACCCATAACTATAGTATTGTCAATTTCATAAATGATGTAAGAAGACAAGAACAAATTTCAACTCAAAGTGTATGATATAAAATTTACTTTGTCTCCTGTAAACAACCTTTCAATTCTATCTATGTCTTCTTCCCAAAGTGATTGGTATTTTATTCTAATCATATTTTTAAATTAACTTTAAGTAGCTGTATAGAAATTGCTGTTTGACAAAGCAGTTTATGTACAGTATTTAGTGTGGTACTGGGGTTTGACCTCCGGGCCTGGGCTCTGTCCCTCACTTTTTTCATTCAGGGCTAGCACTCTACCACTTAAGCCACAGCTTTTCTTCCAGGTTTTGGGTGGTTATTTGCAGAAGAGAGTCTCACAGGCTTTTTTATCTAGGCTGCCTCTGAATGGCACTCCTCAGATCTCAGACTCCTGAAGAGCTAGAAGTATGAGAGCATGAGCTATTAGCATCTGGCCACACTTCCTTTCTTGGCTAAAACATACTACCTCTCTCCCAGCTGAGCACCCATCTACAGCTACCCCTCCTACCCCAGGCTTCAGATGAAACATAACCTCCTCCCCTGAGGAAAAAGAATGGGATCAGGTTTGAGTTATATGTTCTTCACACAGTCAGGGGCTGGTGGAAGCTGATGTGGAGGTCAGAGATCTAGGCCAGGGCAAGTAGACAGCTGTTAGAACAGAAGAGATTAGGAAAAGACATCCATGCAGCTGGATGCCAGTGGCTCATGCCTATAATCCTAGTTACTCAAGGCTGAGACCTATGGATCAATCAAGATTCAAAGCTAGCCTGGAAAAACTCTTATCTCCAAAGAATCATGAAAAAGATGGGAAGTGGAGCTACTGTAGTTCAAGTAGTACAGCACCAACCTTGTGCAAACAAGTTAAAGATACCTAGGATACCACCTAAGCTCTGAGTTTAAGCCCTGGTAAACACACACACACACACACACACACACACACACACACACACACACACACACACACACACACACATACACACACACACACACACACACACACACACACACACACACACACACACACACACACACACACACACACACACACACACACACACATCCTTAGCAGTTGCCAGAGACTCATACCAGAAATCCTAACCACTCAAGTGGTTGAGCTCTTAGGGCAGCAACTTGAAGCCAGCTAAGGCAGGAAAGTATGTGAGACTCTTCTGTCTACTCAGCTACTAAAAAAGATGAAAGGTGAGCTGTGGTTCAAGTGTTAGAGTGTTAGCTTTGAACAAAGGAAGCTCAGGGACAATGCCAAGCTCTGAGTTCCAGCTCTAAGACTTTTTTAAAGACACGCTACACCCCATTCAGGCCATAAATCCCGATTTTGATCATCCTAGATCTCACCTCTGCTCCTACCACTTCCACAGCACAAGTGGCCGGTGTGTGGCTAGCACTGGGTTAAGAACTTACGCAAGGGGGACATAGCCAGTTCAAGGATAATGCCCCAGAACATTGAGGCACTGGCCATACCAGTCTCTCATCCCCTAGTTCTCTGGCCCTGGAGCTCAAACTCTGTGCCTCTGTATTCTGACATCTGGACTTGTCTAGAGGCCCTGCTAGGGTTGGAAGATAGACTTACCTGTGAAAAGATATGTTGACATTTCCTAGACATCGACCAATACTTCCAAGCCACCTTGGCCTCACCTCCCATGTCAACCCTGATCATCCTTGCTGGGTTAGCCTTCAGTGAGCTATCAAACTCGAGTTGGTCAGAGCCACTGGCAACCACCCTTCCCCTACTCCACTGCCAGACTGCTGAGAGTGGGACGTACAGCCAGAGGCCCAGCTGAGGAAAATGACAGGACATCGCATGACTGACCCTGCCCCCTCAAAGGCAGGGGAGAACATATGCCAGCTGGCCTGCTGACCCAGAATCCTCTGGAGTTGTACAAAGATATGGACAGCCGAATTTGGGCTCCAAAGGAAAAGTGGAATATTCAGGTCTCTGACAATTTAAGATTGATTACAGATCCTGATCGAGGCTAAAGGCAAGTATGCAATGGAGAAGGGGCACTATCCGAGATTAGGAATAGGCAGACAGGCACTCACAAAGTGGACAGGGGAAAATGAGGGAAACAAACACACTCACACACACACACACACACACACACACACACACACACACACACACACACACACACACAACAATGGGTAGCCCAAGGCCTCAGGGTGTCCTTGAGCACATGAATATTCTAACCCCCAAGAAGATGACACTATTGTTATCAGAACAACTGTAGACAAAACTCAGAGCCTCTACACATCTGGAATGGCTCCTAACACAGCAGGTCATTTCCTAATGTACACACAGCTTTTTACAAAATTTATTTTTTATTTCAGTTTTCTCAAGGCTAGTATTTTATTGCTTGTACCACAGCTCCATTTCTAGTTTTTGCTGGTTACTTTAAAATCAGAATCTAATGGACTTTTTTTTCTTGGTCTGCTTTCAAACACAATCCTCAGATTTCATCTTTCTGATTAACTAGTATTAATGACATGAGCCACTAGTGTGGCTTCTACTTTTTTCTCTATAACTATCTAATGCACATACTTAGATAGTAATGTAAAACTGAGAGTATAGAAGCAAGATGTACAGTGATGATACTGTCCTGTCAGAAATTCAAGTTAGTTATGTAAATTTCTTAAGACCATAAACAAAAAATACCATGATACAGTGTAAGAGAACTCACTATTGAACATATGAGCTTTAAGAGCCTTCTAATACATCCATTATTTATTGTTACCCAACATTATAAAAAATGTATGAGGCATTGGTAAAATAAAAGTCCTATGCATGACTACATAAATTCTTTGTTTTTTAAAAGACACTTGTGTTCATATAAAAAAGTAGGCCTGTCTATTTTCTTCATGTGATTTTGATGATTAAAGGTGCTTAGTGAGAAGGTCAAAATGTATTAGTAGCCCTAAACTATCAATTCTCATTTTTTCTTCTTGGAGAATATAATGATCAAAGCAATAGTTCAGAATCAGCAAGCAATAGTTCAGAATCATGCTTCCAGTGCAAGTGGATCACCAGTGAGAAATCCTCAATACCATTTTCCACAAAGTTTTGTCACAGATAAAATCTTCCTGCCTTCTCTAGCTGCTTTACTAGCTTGGACGTCTTTCTTCATTGTACAGGAAAAGTGTGATTCAACTGATTTCAGTGAAATTTTACTAGAATTACCAAGGATTTACTAGAATTACCAAGGATTTACTAGAATTAGTAAGGATTTAGATTCTTGTCTGTAATTTGGTCAAAGCTATGTCTCTTTATGTAGGCTACTAAAATGTATTTACTAATTCCAAGTAAATATATAAATTCTATTTCCATCTTTTTTAAAAAATAAAATTTTGTTTGCTCTATCAATTGATTAGAGGCATGAATTTTGTGGCTAGCTAGGTCATTGCACATCTGTATCTCTCTCCCTTTCTCTATTTCATGGTTCTCATAGATAATATATTGCTCTATAATTATCCTAATTTATTTTGCTTTTATATTTTTGGTTGCATCATTTCACTTTTTGCTCTGCCATTTCGCAAATCATTTATATAGAGGGCATTATTTCATATTTTCTCATTCCTAGAATAAGCTGCACTTGAAGACATCACTGGTCCTCATTTTCAGTCTGTACCTTTGAATACGGAGGAACATCTTTCCTCTGTTCTCCATCAATTCCCTACTCTCCAGTTAGAATAATTTTGAATAGTAAAATTGGAAAAAGGATATAAATCAGATATGCAGAAAATTCACTAGATTTTTCTGACCAGTTCAACCTATGTGAATTATTAGGGAAATACATGGAAACTTCATTCCCACTGGCACTCAAAGTCTCTGGTTTGGCAATTCTTAGGAAGATGAGGAACAAGATGAAAAAATAAGGAATGGTATCAATTGCAAGACAAAAATTGGAGAAGGATCCAAGTAACTTTCTTCATTGGGCTGCTGAAAATATTCACCTTACTACAATGCGGAGACTACTTTCCAAAAGGGCCACTCATGTGAATACTAGGGATAATGATGAGTATACCCCTCTTCATCAGAAAGCCTACAGTGGACACTTAGACATTGTCTGTGAGTTGGTGGCTCAAGTGGCAAATGCAATAACTGTAGATGGCTGGACAACCCTGCACAGTGTATATATGCAGAATAATACCAGAGTGGCTTCTTTCTTACTTCATCATGATACAGATACCAATGCCCAAACTAAAGGCCTCTTGCTGCTGAGAATTGAGATAGCAAAGATACAATGGACCTCTGCCGCTGACTGGCTCTGTCGGGACGATGGAGGACACCTAGTGGAGGTACTGGAACAGGTGGGGAGATGGCAAACAGGCAACTCACACAGAAGAGGAATGAATGCTGAATGTGATTTATTGCAGAGGATAACACGCTTTTATAGCAAAAGTCTCCATGAGAAAGGGCAAAAATTACACAATCTTGCTGCAAAGCTTCATTTTTGGGTGTTCACCAGCTGGTCACCTGATCTTGTTTTTTGGATGACCAGCTATGACAATAGGCACTTGTTTTCGGCTTTACCTCTATTTTTAAGAAATACAATTGGTTTTGATGTTTATCACCTATTAACCATTAACCAGAGCACATGGGCAAGGTGCTGGACAGAAAGGCATGAACTCTAGTACTTTATAGTTACTTTTGTTTAGTTTTGTACTTTATATGTTTCAAATCTTTTTTAAGCAATTGGGCTTCTTTGCCATTCTTTAGAGGGTCCCCAATTTGTGGCCAAAATGATGATATTTAGTATACTTAGTTAAATCTAGCCATATATCAAATTTAAGCTCATAGTGTCTTTTCTGTAACCCTTTCACATAATCGTTTACTCTTCTCCATAGAGGCCTTAACTGTCTCATAAGATCTTTCTTGTTCCTTCTTTGATAGTAAGTAACAAGGAGACCTAGATCTAGCAAGTCTCTCAGTAAATGAAAGAGAGTAATAGGAAGTTCTTTCTTCTTAGTAGTTTTCCCAATGGTTGCCATCCTTATCATACACACCTGTAAAAGGCTATGGATCTGGGGGAAGTCTTTGGGTCCTCTAGATAATGGAGGATCCCACCATTTTCCTCTGATAAGCCATTGCCACCTACCATCTACCAACTTTTTAAGAATCTTATTTAGTTTTTGGTCTAAATATCCCTCTATATCTTTCTTATCTAAAGGATATCTATAGGAGTCTATTGTATATGCTTTAGGATTAAAGGGAAGTCTCCAGTAGCCATACACTCTTTTTGCTCTAGCCGTGCCTACAGCTTCCTGTAAATCTCTTACAAACAATTCCTTCTGCTGAAGTTATGTCATGAAACCCCCAATACTTTTATATTTACTTATGACTTGTCTAATAGTTTCCATAAGAGGGGCTTTTACGGTAGCACTTAACTCTGGTGAGTTAGTCATATTCTCTGGACACTCATCGTATGTTGAAGTCATCAACACTTTTAAGAAAGAGCCTTGAATAAGGGAACATTGAGCATGAGTAAGTAGAACAAGCAGCAGTAACAGTAAAAGATTAATAGGCACTCCTATACAGCGAAGAAAATAAAAACAGGAATAGAAACACATCTTTCCCAGGGGCTTGCCAGCCTTTCCAGGAGGTAGGCCTCTTTGAAGCCCCATTCTCTGAGGTAGACTTCAGTGAAGTCCCATTCTCAGAGATAGGCCTCTTTGAAGCCCCATTCTCTGAGGTAGACTTCAGTGAA